>NC_134408.1:15876872-15974693 GCF_038048845.1 Mixophyes fleayi
GCTTATATTTTATCTATATTATCTCTTATTGCAATTATATTGGTGTAAGCATGTACAAGGTTATATTTATTGCATGAGATTTAAATGCACCAAAGAAAATCACCTGTGTGGCTCCAGCCTATCCTCGGTTCCAAATATTGGAATATTTTTAGCACATGTAAGAGAGACGTCATGAAGATCTGAAACTCAACTCATCTATGAAACTCAATCAGTAAGAGCAGCCTGGAGCTGTCCGGAGCTGCAGCCATTGAGACGTGTTCCCATCAGGGTGATGATTCCACCAATTCAGAACGTCTGGGCTGCGTCTGTAGGTTCTATAGTGTGGCCGTTGTAACTGGACAGATTCCCAACTCACACTCAGTGATCTCATGCTGTGACTTTTCTAGTTTACAATTGGTTTTCTGTTACACATGGCATCTGCTTTTCTATGGCAAGCAATAAATGAGCAGATGGAGTAGGATTTATTTCACTGTGACACACAATGTTTTTTTTGGGGGGAATTAGTTTGAAAATTCCAAACTATTCGCTATTAAACAAATCAGAGCTCTGTCTCAGTGTAGTATATATTCTGTATTTAATCCATAGTCAAGGTGCTACATAGCAAACCCTTTACTACTTCTATTAGAAGCAGAGATGTGTACTAATATTTGTACACACTTGTGTCCCACCACAAGCGTGTACATCAAAGAGAATATTTTGGCCGGCCTACAAGTATGTCTTACAAATGATTGTGTATTAGGAGTTGGTAAGACAGGGCCTCTGTAGGCTTTAGAATTAGTGGTGAAAGTGACAAAGACACAAATGATTTAAAGGTCACACTTTGGGTGACCCGCACTTTGCAGCCTCCTAGTGTAACTCACACTTGTCCTGCGGTTAAAGCTATGACTGCCACACATCATTAGTCTTGTAAGAGCTGACTCCTCTTACAAAGGAGATTCCTGGGCACTGCGGGAAGTCTCTAATTATAGGTCAGACACGTCCTACTGTCTGTGACCGGTGATGAGAGATAAATGTGTTTTGCCTGTGTGTGTTAGTCAAGCCAATCAGGTGTCACTGTCATATAAGTTTATGCAAGGGATTAAGATGTTAATAAAAATAGATTAAGGTATCAGTCAATAGAAACAGTACATTGTGGAGGCATTGCCTCTGTATTGTGAGAAGAGGTTGGTGTTCTCATAGTCTCTGTATTATAGGAAGAGGTAGGTGTTCTCATAGTCTCTGTATTATAGGAAGAGGTAGGTGCTCTCATAGTCTCTGTATTATGGGAAGAGGTAGGTGTTCTCATAGTCTCTGTATTATAGGAAGAGGTTGGTGTTCTCATAGTCTCTGTATTATAGGAAGAGGTAGGTGTTCTCATAGTCTCTGTATTATAGGAAGAGGTAGGTGCTCTCATAATCTCTGTATTATGGGAAGAGGTTGGTGTTCTCATACTCTCTGTATTATAGGAAGAGGTTGGTGTTCTCATAGTCTCTGTATTATAGGAAGAGGTAGGTGTTCTCATAGTCTCTGTATTATAGGAAGAGGTAGGTGCTCTCATAATCTCTGTATTATGGGAAGAGGTTGGTGTTCTCATACTCTCTGTATTATAGGAAGAGGTTGGTGTTCTCATAGTCTCTGTATTATAGGAAGAGGTAGGTGTTCTCATAGTCTCTGTATTATAGGAAGAGGTAGGTGTTCTCATAGTCTCTGTATTATGGGAAGAGGTAGGTGTTCTCATAGTCTCTGTATTATGGGAAGAGGTAGGTGTTCTCATAGTCTCTGTATTATGGGAAGAGGTAGGTGTTCTCATAGTCTCTGTATTATAGGAAGAGGTAGGTGTTCTCATAGCCTCTGTATTATGGGAAGAGGTAGGTGTTCTCATAGTCTCTGTATTATGGGAAGAGGTTGGTGTTCTCATAGTCTCTGTATTATGGGAAGAGGTAGGTGTTCTCATAGTCTCTGTATTATAGGAAGAGGTAGGTGTTCTCATAGTCTCTGTATTATGGGAAGAGGTAGGTGTTCTCATAGTCTCTGTATTATGGGAAGAGGTAGGTGTTCTCATACTCTCTGTATTATGGGAAGAGGTTGGTGTTCTCATAGTCTCTGTATTATAGGAAGAGGTAGGTGTTCTCATAGTCTCTGTATTATGGGAAGAGGTAGGTGTTCTCATAGCCTCTGTATTATGGGAAGAGGTAGGTGTTCTCATAGTCTCTGTATTATGGGAAGAGGTTGGTGTTCTCATAGTCTCTGTATTATGGGAAGAGGTAGGTGCTCTCATAGTCTCTGTATTATGGGAAGAGGTTGGTGCTCTCATAATCTCTGTATTATGGGAAGAGGTAGGTGTTCTCATAGTCCCTGTATTATGGGAAGAGGTAGGTGTTCTCATAGTGTCTGTATTATGGGAAGAGGTAGGTTTTCTCATAGTGTCTGTATTATGGGAAGAGGTTGGTGTTCTCATAGTCTCTGTATTATGGGAAGAGGTAGGTGTTCTCATAGTCTGTGTATTATAGGAAGAGGTAGGTGTTCTCATAGTCTGTGTATTATAGGAAGAGGTAGGTGTTCTCATAGTCTCTGTATTATGGGAAGAGGTTGGTGTTCTCATAGTCTCTGTATTATGGGAAGAGGTAGGTGTTCTCATAGTCTCTGTATTATGGGAAGAGGTAGGTGTTCTCATAGTCTCGGTATTATGAGAGGTAGGTGTTCTCATAGTCTCTGTATTATGGGAAGAGGTAGGTGCTCTCATAGCCTCTGTATTATAGAAAAAAGAGGTAGGTGTTCTCATAGTCTCTGTATTATAGGAAGAGGTAGGTGCTCTCATAGTCTCTGTATTATGGGAAGAGGTAGGTGTTCTCATAGCCTCTGTATTATGGGAAGAGGTAGGTGTTCTCATAGTCTCGGTATTATGGGAAGAGGTAGGTGTTCTCATAGTCTCTGTATTATGGGAAGAGGTTGGTGTTCTATAGTCTCTGTATTATGGGAAGAGGTAGGTGCTCTCATAATCTCTGTATTATGGGAAGAGGTAGGTGTTCTCATAGTCTCTGTATTATGGGAAGAGGTAAGTGTTCTCCTAGTCTCGGTATTATGGGAAGAGGTAAGTGTTCTCATAGTCTCTGTATTATGGGAAGAGGTTGGTGCTCTCATAATCTCTGTATTATGGGAAGAGGTTGGTGTTCTCCTAGTCTCTGTATTATGGGAAGAGGTTGGTGCTCTCATAGTCCCTGTATTATGGGAAGAGGTAGGTGTTCTCATAGTGTCTGTATTATGGGAAGAGGTAGGTGCTCTCATAGTCCCTGTATTATGGGAAGAGGTAGGTGTTCTCATAGTGTCTGTATTATGGGAAGAGGTAGGTGATCTCATAGTCTCTGTATTATGGGAAGAGGTAGGTGTTCTCATAGTCTCTGTATTATGGGAAGAGGTTGGTGTTCTCATAGTCTCTGTATTATAGGAAGAGGTAGGTGTTCTCATAGTCTCTGTATTATGGGAAGAGGTAGGTGTTCTCATAGCCTCTGTATTATGGGAAGAGGTAGGTGTTCTCATAGTCTCTGTATTATGGGAAGAGGTTGGTGTTCTCATAGTCTCTGTATTATGGGAAGAGGTAGGTGCTCTCATAGTCTCTGTATTATGGGAAGAGGTTGGTGCTCTTATAATCTCTGTATTATGGGAAGAGGTAGGTTTTCTCATAGTCCCTGTATTATGGGAAGAGATAGGTGTTCTCATAGTGTCTGTATTATGGGAAGAGGTAGGTTTTCTCATAGTGTCTGTATTATGGGAAGAGGTTGGTGTTCTCATAGTCTCTGTATTATGGGAAGAGGTAGGTGTTCTCATAGTCTGTGTATTATAGGAAGAGGTAGGTGTTCTCATAGTCTCTGTATTATAGGAAGAGGTTGGTGTTCTCATAGTCTCTGTATTATGGGAAGAGGTAGGTGCTCTCATAGCCTCTGTATTATGGGAAGAGGTAGGTGTTCTCATAGTCTCGGTATTATGGGAAGAGGTAGGTGTTCTCATAGTCTCTGTATTATGGGAAGAGGTAGGTGCTCTCATAGCCTCTGTATTATAGAAAAAAGAGGTAGGTGTTCTCATAGTCTCTGTATTATAGGAAGAGGTAGGTGCTCTCATAGTCTCTGTATTATGGGAAGAGGTAGGTGTTCTCATAGCCTCTGTATTATGGGAAGAGGTAGGTGTTCTCATAGTCTCGGTATTATGGGAAGAGGTAGGTGTTCTCATAGTCTCTGTATTATGGGAAGAGGTTGGTGTTCTCATAGTCTCTGTATTATGGTAAGAGGTAGGTGCTCTCATAGTCTCTGTATTATGGGAAGAGGTAGGTGTTCTCATAGTCTCTGTATTATGGGAAGAGGTAAGTGTTCTCCTAGTCTCGGTATTATGGGAAGAGGTAAGTGTTCTCACAGTCTCTGTATTATGGGAAGAGGTTGGTGTTCTCATAGTCTCTGTATTATGGGAAGAGGTTGGTGCTCTCATAATCTCTGTATTATGGGAAGAGGTTGGTGTTCTCCTAGTCTCTGTATTATGGGAAGAGGTTGGTGCTCTCATAGTCCCTGTATTATGGGAAGAGGTAGGTGTTCTCATAGTGTCTGTATTATGGGAAGAGGTAGGTGTTCTCATAGTCTCTGTATTATGGGAAGAGGTAGGTGTTCTCATAGTCTCTGTATTATAGGAAGAGGTAGGTGTTCTCATAGTCTCTGTATTATAGGAAGAGGTAGGTGTTCTCATAGTCTCTGTATTATAGGAAGAGGTAGGTGTTCTCATTGTGTCTGTATTATGGGAAGAGGTAGGTGTTTTCATTGTGTCTGTATTATGGGAAGAGGTAGGTGATCTCATAGTCTGTGTATTATGGGAAGAGGTTGGTGTTCTCATAGTCCCTGTATTATAGGAAGAGGTAGGTGTTCTCATAGTCTCTGTATTATGGGAAGAGGTAGGTGTTCTCATAGTCTCTGTATTATGGGAAGAGGTAGGTGTTCTCATTGTGTCTGTATTATGGGAAGAGGTTGGTGTTCTCATAGTCCCTGTATTATAGGAAGAGGTAGGTGTGCTCACAGTCTCTGTGTTGTAGGAAGAGGTAGGTGTTCTCATAGTCTCTGTATTATGGGAAGAGGTAGGTGCTCTCATAATCTCTGTATTATGGGAAGAGGTAGGTGTTCTCATAGTCTTTGTATTATGGGAAGAGGTAGGTGCTCTCATAATCTCTGTATTATGGGAAGAGGTAGGTGTTCTCATAGTCTCTGTATTATGGGAAGAGGTAGGTGTTCTCATAGTATCCTTCTCTTACATTTTCAGGTCATCTCCTCCCATCCAGTCATTACCAGAGGGTCATCATGTCTCAGAAGAAGATGTCCTCTAAGACCTCGTCTTCCAAGAAGAAGTCTCTGGGCTCACAAGCCGCAGCCGGCAGCTATTACACCGACTCTCTGGGGTTCATGGCCATGGACAGCAATGTGCCTGGTCTGTCCTCGGTCATCCTTCAGAAGCTGAACCTGAAGAGCCAAGAGGAGTACAGGTACCTCCTGAGTCCACCTTCGTAAATCATCAGCTAATCTTTATTAGTCTTCTCATGTGTCTTTTTCTACTCACCTCTCACATTTGTACACTCACATCTTTACTTCCTGTTTTTATTCTCTGTTATTATATCTTATATAACACAAAGTGCTTCTTCACTCCGCCAACCTTTTGAAATCATTTCTGCTTTATCCCTCACCATCCCCTGGCATTTTAAGTTTCCCTGTCTCTCCCGGGTCCCCCCCAGGTCTGCTCTCGGTGGTAACAGTCTCACTTCAAACTTTGGCATCCGGACATATCATGAGATGTTTCAAAAGATGGAAGACACCTATAAATTCTGTGCTCAGTGCAAGAAGCTCCCGTCCTGCCTTTCAGACCCCCGCGCCATGAGGCGTTGTAAAAGGTAGATGCAGACATAATTATGGCAACGTATTTAACGTTACGTGACAAATTAAGTGAGGTTCTAGTGTGTGAGATGTTTATTTGAATTGATAAAGTAGTAACTGTCAGAGATTCCTACCACTTATACAATTGCATGCTGGCTACACACGACATAATCCTGTTGTCTGCCTGAGTGCAGAATAAGAAGGTAGTTGTCCGGTTTATTGATATCCCCATCAATGTCCCTGTGTGTTCTTTCCCTCTAATACCAGCTAACTTAAAAAATGAGTCTAACTCTGTATTTGTCTAATGAGAATATTAACAGATAAATGTATAAATTATTCTTGATTCAGGGCTATACCTAGTTTCTGTGATGGTACCAGTAATTCTGCTTTCACTGCTTAGTACAGTTCCAATATTTGCTGACTCTTCCCCATTTTTTCCTTCCAGAGCACTCTTGTCTATCTAAGTGAGGCGGGATAATCCTTTCATGATATAATAGCTTGGGGGTGTGGCCTAATGTAATGGACATGTGTGGCATAATTTGGGGTATGATGTCATTAGGGGAAAACTTAAAAATATGTTGGTTTCACCCCACCCCCCCTGGGCTAGGCACAATTAGACACAGAACATTTTTTGAGCTTACAGTCCCTTAAAATAAATACATCCAAACTGTTTATAGAGGTATTACTTACAGCAGTCTGTAGAATATATAAACATCACTTGTGTATTATGTCTGTATCTTCTGTACACTATTTGGCGGCTTTTGTAACTACTTGCACTCTGCCCTCTCTCACCCCATGTCCGTACCTCCTCCCAGGTGTCAGAACGTTTATTACTGCAGTACCGAGTGTCACAGAGACAACTGGCCCTTACACAAGAAGTTCTGCAGGAAACTGAAACTTGCAGCCATCGACAGACTGCTGGAGTGGCTGGTATTTACAGGTAGTGATTGCTTGACACTTATCGTGCGTAAAAAGTAAAGTACATGTTGGATGTACAAAGTACGTTTGCGATTAGAACCACCCCAGTTTGATAGGAGCCTCATATCACTACTCTGTGCTCAAAAGAATATTTAGTGTAGTTAGAGGTGGTGCAGGTGCTATGTGGCTCACACTTTGGGGTAAGGGGGGGAGTCCAATGTGTATTAGTGTAATTATAAATGGACAGTCCATGCTGGTGCCGGAGGGCGTGGCCATGAGGGGGGACAGAGTGGCCCAGCTTGGCAGCCTTTACTAGTCCCCCGTTGACGTGTAGGATTGCAAGGCTGCCCCTCGATTGACTTCTCCGGAGTGTCAAACAGGAGCTGATAGTTTAAGCTTCCCACTCCCCGCAGTCATTTCAGATCGATGTTCAGGCACCCGGTCTAAGATCTACCTCTCTTTTCCCACCTAGCAAAGAAAGTAATTTTCTCAGCATTATGTCAGGTGTCTACATACTGATCTGATATTGAGCTGTTGGCTTCTGTTTGACAGCTGGAAGAAGTGAACCAAATTGAACTACATTACTAACAAAAGTTGGACTCTGGGCGACAAAGAGGACCCTAAGATATATTTTAGTTGCTAGATAAGAACCACTGGCATATACAATAGCTTCCCTGATCATGAAATAACAATTGTTGTAGTCTACAAATGCTCAAAAGTGTTCTAGGTCCTCGTAGTCCTTCTAATAGCCGATCACTGATTTTCCAAGGAGAGCGGTGTTCACTGATCATGCTGTGCTTTTCTTGTAGGAGACATTCCTTATACAACATGTCCATGGACTAAGTCCTTCACCGATATAAAGACATGGGAAGACTGGTTCTCTATGCAAGAGAATTTGGAGGAGAAACTAGATAATATAATGGCTGGACGTTATATGGGGATTCTTTGGTCCAATGCTGGAAAGCCTAAGCCAGAAACCAGTGAACTCAGAGAGTCTATCAAGCGCTTGACCACTGACTTTTTCAGTAGGCCAATGACCATTGGTTTTGCTATGAATGCATTCCATGTAGACCCTTACTCTGGACCGATCACTGTGCATGTGGTTGGGGCTTCTCACATAGAAACCTTAAGTATTAAGGCCACAGACTACGATGAGCTTGCTA
This sequence comes from Mixophyes fleayi, assembly GCF_038048845.1. Classification (NCBI taxonomy): domain Eukaryota; kingdom Metazoa; phylum Chordata; class Amphibia; order Anura; family Limnodynastidae; genus Mixophyes; species Mixophyes fleayi. Next base: position 15,884,830 of record NC_134408.1, read on the forward strand.
AGATGTTCCCGGGAAACCAGGGTCTGGAGGTCGTCATGGTTGGACCTGAGGTCGTAGATGGTCCAGTAATGAGACCTCCTTTGACAGCATTTGGACCACGTGGGAAAGTGTATTTGAGCGGTTACAGAAGCCTGTACCATGTTTTCTGGGAGACACTGGTGGAGAACCATCGAGCAACAAGACCTGATCTTGTGGTGGGCTTCCATCCAGGTATTATGCTACGCAGCTAGATCTATCCATGTGTACGTCATGTTATGTCATCCACCAGAGCCAAGACATATTTTCTTTCACTCAGTGTGCCTGGAATTTGAAATACCAAGAAACACATCTCCGTTTATGGGTAATCCATAGTTAGCACAGGCCTTAAACATTCCACTACTAAAAGAACTGAAAAGCCAAGCATTCTCTAGCAAGAGTTATAGTTTAAGACACTGACAGAGGAGGCGGTAAGACTACAGATGGCCTCTCAGAGGATGAGCTCAGTGGTGCCAGGTTACCACTCCATGCTCGTCCTGCTCTAAGTAGGTAGTTGCAGCTTTATGGGGAGTTTGAAAAATCCTAAGTATTTACAGCCCTAGTAGAGGTTTAGCTGTGAATCTCCTACGAAACCTGTTTATCCCCCCTCTGCCCGCCAGGAACAGAAGCCTGAGATCTGGGTGCATCTAGAAAAAACCTGCACAAGCTCACAGTTTCCGTGAGCTGGACGCCAATAAAGCTCTTATACAGATATGAATGGACAGCTGTGGGTGCAACACTGGCTTAGGAGCCGAGATTAACGGCCCCACAGGACAGTAAATAACTAGAGATGGTTAAGTGAGGTCAGAGAACTGGTAGGATAAAGAGAGGACAGGTATTTGTGGAATGGGGAGAAGGAACACGTAGGATTTACTGTCGCTCTTGGGGAAAATATCAGTTGTTTTGAAGATCAGTTTTTGTATTATTATTATTATTATTTAAATTATTCTTTATTTTATATTACACAGTAAAGGTTGTAAGGAGGTGGTCCTAGTGTTAATGCAAGTAGTGCTTTGAGGTGGCACTTTTACTTTTTCCAAGATGCAAATTTATGTCAAGGACCACAGGCCACACACCCAATGCGTCTGTGCAAACGGACATCAGGTGACGTCTTACGATGCATGCGCCTGGGGCAAAAATCATCGCCATCATTTATATAGCGTCACTGATTCCGCAGCGCTGTACAGAGAACGCATTCACATCATTCCCTGCCCCATTGGAGCTTACAGTCTAAATTCCCTAACACATAGAAAGGCTAGGGTCAATTTTTGATAGCAGCCAATTAATCCACCAGTAGGTTTTTGGAATGTGGGAGGAAACCGGAGCACCCAGAGGAAACCCACGCAAACACAGGGAGAACAAACTCCACACAGATAAGGCCATGGTTGGGAATTGAACTCATGACCCCAGTGCTGTGAGGCAGAAGTGCTAACCCCTGAGCCACCGTGCTGCCCACTACACCACTGTGCCAGAAGTCAGTTTATCTGCGCAAACAAATATGCTCTGCGCCTCTGCATTTTTTTTAAGGTTTGTAAATGACCCAACTAAGAAAATAATTTTGACAACATCAATATATATATAATAATCCTATAGGGTGGTGCCAATATATCAAAGGGGAGGAGCAACATTATGTTATTCAAATAAGATGATATAGTTAGCATGGCCCAAAGGGCGGCCGTGAAAGAGCAGCCCTGCGAGGAACATTTCTAAATACCGGTGCACAGAAAAAGATACTATAACAGGAGGAAAACAATAAACAAGCCATTTTCTGGTTGATATATGGCATACATCACCCTTTTTCTTATGCACCAGTTTTAATACATGTCCTCTCATTGCCCATGCAATGCAATTAGTACATGTGCATCTCCCCTATTACTGCGATGAGGTACAGACACTGTGAACCGTAATCTCCACTAATCCCCTCAAGATTAACAGTGAGTTCTCAGCTGTATATTTAAACGCCCGGAACCCCCCCCCCCCTATCGAATGTCACATGGGATCTCCATAATTATTCCTATCTGGAGGGCTACGTAGTATGAATTTATGTGTTTGTGCTTCAATCCACATTTTTATAACACTGTGTAAATAGCCAGAATATAATTTAGCCCACAGCAACCAATCAGATCTCGGCTTTCAACAATCAAACGTGAACGAGACTGATCAGCTGACTGGTTGCTATGGGTTACAGAACATTTATGCTGATAGCAAAACAGACTTTATCTCTTACAGTATAGTGTTATAAAATAGTTCATATAAAACCCCAGCTTGTACTAATGAAATGAACGTTATGAACATCTCAGGCACTGAAAACGTCTTGATTATTGATCTTGTAGCGTGTTAATTTACAGGCCCCCATTGGGTGTCTATTGCCACCATGGGTAAATGTCTCGCCTAAGGCTAGGCAACCTGTATCTTTTGTGGAACTATAAGTCTCAGCAAGCTTTTCTATCCAAACGCTGGCAGGCTATGCTGGGACTGGTAGTCTAGCTTTGCTTTACCGCTATATCCCTATAATCTTCCTATCTTGTGCCCTCTGCTCTCTATCTACCGGGGCGTAGTCTATACAAAAAAATTATTACAGGAAAAATTGATTAAAAGTGACTAATCCTGAAGGGAAAGAAATATTTGGCAGAAAACATTGTTTGAATTTCAAAATCCACACAAAAACTTTTTAGACGACTTTCGGTCAGTAAGTCGCCTTAATATTATTAATAACGAATTTGATGTCCATGCCGGACAGTCTATCTAGCGAGAAAAATTCCAGAGTCCATTAGCGCATACTTGCCAACTCTCCCAGAATGTCCGGGGGACTCACCGAAATCCGTGTCGGTCTCCCGGATCCGGCAAATAGCTGTCCAAAATAATGCGATTTGCGGTGAATCGAGTAATTTTGGACCAGCCCCCCGCATCAAACCATCATTTCCGACGTGCGGGGCCAAAATGATGCGATTGACCACGCCCCGCCCCCTCCCGCCCAATAGTCATGCCCCCTGTCTGGGTGAGCAAAGATTTTAGTAGAAATCATTTTATAGAGTAGTCCCCTATAACACGCAGTGCGTGGCTGACAGGTAAATAAAAGAGAGTCTTACTAAGAGTGGGACACCCAGTACTGGTGACGCATCAATGCAGCCCTGAGTGATATTGATATTATACCAAATGCATCTTTCATCTCATTCCTTTTTTTCCCCCATTTTCAGGATTCCACGCCTCTCAGGGTCTCACCGAGGGCTGGCTCCCCACTCTGCTCCTGCTTCGTGATTATAATATCCCCTCACTATTCACCATGTATAGGTACGTAACAGGATTAAATGTGTTAAAATAATTCATAAAAGTAATGTTAAAAGTTGGCGTGGCTAAAGTTACCTCCAGATTTAACAACAAAACTATTGAATCTGAAGTAAAGTTGATCTTTTATTAGAAATAAGTGACTTACAAGGGCAGATAACAATAGTTCACATATGTTTCTTTGCAGCCTTTACAAATTTGACATTTATTTATTTACTATATTAAACTATTTCTTTCTGGTTTTGACACTGTGTATTATACACTAACCAAAGTGTTTTCTTTGCCCTGACAGCGAGCAGGAACTAAAATATTCGCTGCAGATCCTGGCAGAGCTGGACACTCGGGTTTTGGGGTCCGGCCTATTACCCTTCTGTTCCCAGAAGCCGGAACAGGTTCAGTCAGATCCCAACAAGCCCCCCGTGAGCAGCAACGCTTACTACCTGCTGTTCAAGGGCGCCACATGGGTGGATTCAGAGACGGACATGGGCGCGCTGGAGGAACAGGAGCAACACTGAGGACCTGTTTGGACTCTCCACGCGTGTGCGTGTACAGAAGTGCACTCTGGTCACGTGTTCCTTCTGTCAAGTGTTATCACTAAAGATTGCACTGCATAACTTGCATAACAACCACACGCCGCGCCCCATCTATCTGCTACTCATGCCCAGGGCCGTAACTTAAAATTTTAGCGCCTGGAGTCGAGAAGGAAAACTGCCACCCCCTCAGCCCTCAATGTTAACCAAATGAACAATGAACTAAATTACTCATAAACTGCACCCCCTTTCAGCGCTGCGCCCTGGGCGGTCGTCCCTCTCACACAGCCCTGGTTACGGTCCATTCCATAATTAGTTGTCAAGTCATTGTCTGGCAATAGTGCTCAATGTCAAGCAGCAGCTGCAAGGGCAAACAAAGTATTGGCATGCATAAAAAGGGGCATAGATGCAAGGGAAGACAGTGTAATTTTGCCACCGTATAAATCGTTGGTAAGACCTCATCTTGAATATGCAGTACAGTTCTGAGCACCACTCTATAAAAAAGATAATTTGGAACTAGAAAGGGTTCAGAGAAGGGTGACAAAATTGATAAAGGGTATGGAGTCATTAAGTTATGAGGAAAGGTTAGCCAGTGTAGGCATGTTTACTTTAGAAAAGAGGCGTCTAAGGGGAGATATGATTACTATGTACAAACACATTAAGGGTCAATACAGAGAACTTTCATGGGAACTTTTTACCCCAAGGACTGCACACAGGACACGTGGCCATCCCCTAAGGTTAGAGGAGAGGAAATTTCACAACCAGCAAAGGAAGGGGTTCTTTACAGTAAGGGCAGTCAAGATATGGAATTCATTGCCAGGGAAGGTTGTGATTGCAGATTCAATAGATATTTTTAAGAAAGGGTTAGACAAATTTTTAACGGAAAAGTGTATCCAGGGATACGACCGATAATTAAAATGAAGGATTGTAGTTTATATAGGGTAAAAATAGGACTGCAATTTTGGGTCTGGGGGGATGGCGGAAATGCCACTAAACTCCTGTATATAATATTTGTAGACAGTGAAATTCTGGTGTTATCATTTGTAATCTGTGATCCCTGGAGTCATCACTTCAGGGCTTATTAGGAAATATTGTATATTATAAGGTATAATGCATCAAGCTGCTTTAAGTTATTACAAATATTAGAAGTCACCTCAGATTTCTGTGAGCTGTATAAAAGCAGCTGACCTACAGTCAGCCAGGTTAACCTTTGGATGCTCCAGATGTGGTGAAACTATAAGTCCTAGCATGCTCTGCCAATCAGCTGGCTATCTACTGGCAAAGCATGCTGGGACTTGTAGTTTCACAATACCTGGAAAACCACAGATTGCCCAGTACTGAGCCACAGCCGTGTGCTCTTATATGGCCACGGAACCCCTCGGTGACTTCTAATATCCATGTACTGTACAGTAGGGGGCACATTACTCCATACATGGTTATTGTGTAATAGACATTACACTGCGTTGAGAGTGATCACTGACTATATTCTTTTGTTAGAGGGAAAGTTCTGGGACTTTAATAAAAGTTATTTTTTTCCTTTCATCTCCATTCACCCCCTTGAGCAATATCTTCCTTTTCAGTTTGTTTTCAACATGGAACTGTGTCCCTGGGAAATACGTCATACATGCCAACTCTCCCGGAAAGTCCGGGAGACTCCCGAAATTCGGGTCAGTCTCCCGGGCAAGCTGGCATTTCTCCCGCACCCCAATCTCAAGGAGAATCGCGATTCTCGGTGAATCATGCCATTTTGGAGGGCGGGAGGGGCGGGATGAGGCCAATCGCGTCATTTTGGCCCCGCCCCCAGCGACACAAATTACGTTTCCGCAGGGGCGGGGCCAAAATGACGCAATTGACCTTGTCCCGCCCCCTCCCGCCCTCCAGTCACGCCCCCGCTCCCGGAAACGGTAAGTATGAAATACTTTTATATTCAGATGCACGGTACCCGGGCAGTGATGGACAGACAATGTCATGTGACTGCATAGCGAGTCAACGCGACCCACAGGGCAGCCTTCACCTAAGAACAGGGAGTTAGATAACAGGGAGTAGCTAGAACTGTCCCTGTTTGGCAGAGCTAGATTAAAACAGACTACGCAAGGCTCAGGACTGCACTTAGTTCACGCTTGATCCGCCCTGGTTATTCTTTGCTGTGTATATTTGACAATGGGTTTGGAGGGCCCACTAGGGAAACCAGGGGGGAGGTGGCCAACATGCTGATGGGGTGTGGCCGGATTGCAGAGGGCGTGGCTAATAATTCATACTTGCCAACCTTTCGAAAGTGAATTCTGGGAGATCCCAGACAGGGGGTTTTATTTTGGCCCCACCCCCGCGACAAAAACGTCATTTTGTTACGGGGGCGAGCCAAAATGACATGATTCACAGCGAATTGCGTCATTTTAGCAAGTAAATTCCAGTATGCGGGATACTTGCCTGCTCTCCTGGGAGACCTACCCAGATCTCAGGAGTCTCCCGGATCTTCCGGGAGAGTTGGCAAGTATGTAATAATTATTTACTCTACCCTCCAACCACTTTGCCTGTGTGTTCCTAGATTAGGCCATACCTCCCAGCTGTCCCGATTTCAGCGGAGCAGTCCCAATTTTAGGGCTCTGTCCCGCCCAGGGGCATGTATATAATGGGCAGTCTAGCACTTTACAGCACCAGGCAGTCCTCTAGGGGGCGTGACCACATCCCCTGGTGGTGTGGCCACACCTGCTTTTGTCATGGCCACGCCCCTTGTCCCGCTGGTGGGGTCAGGCATGTTGGGAGGTTTGATTTAGGGGAGTGGGGCTCATCAGGGATTTTCCAGTATCCCAGTGGGCCAGTCCGACACTTTCCGTACACTGGTGCAATTCTTACCTACATGACAGGAATTATGTAAACATTATTACGCTGCTGTTTCCCCTTCTTTAACTACTGTATACAAGACCTGAGTTCATAAAGTGTAATTGTCCTTTCATAACAGAACTGGGAGAAAGACTACAGACAGGCTGTGACGAGACCAGACATTGCACTCAGTAACATCTTAGACTATTGTGGCCCTTTGTGAGTAATGCAGAACCGCATGACGGGCCCTGCAGATATAGACAAGGGTGCAGAATTTTCCACTGCGCCTAAATTTTCCAAATCTTTATTTTTTTATGGCACTATACAAGAAACAGACAGAACAATGAAAACAAAGCAATGTCGCAATTAATTAAAAAAAACAAAAAAAACCCAAAACTTTAAGTTTAAAAATCAATACTTCTTCACAATTTTTTCATTATACATGCCAACAGTATATACAAATTATTTTACTGCTCACACAAAAAAAAGTCTACAAAATAATTTTTTATACAAAACTTATTATAATTATTATAATAATTTGTCCGTAGTTAATTCCGTGCAGTGCCTCAATTGTCCACTAGATGGCATCATAAATGAGGACATGTCAGCCTACAGTCTCTGAGGCTGCTTCATCTAAACGATCATTAACCATATTTGCTATAAGCATGGAGCGTGTTTTCCATTCATCTCCGCAGCCAGCAGTGCACAGAACATTTCCTAATTATTTATTACATCACTGTGAGCCACTGGCTCTCTCAGGACTCTCAGTAATGTCTTTTCTCCTTAATTTGCACACTGGGTTTAATGACAGAGGCGGCACAAACTGCTTTTATCAAGACACAACCAGGAATGTGTGAGTCCATGGGGGGCTATGTATTTACAAAATCTAAAAAACTACAGTAGGGGAATTATTTACTTTGCAGGTAATGTACTAAAACAGCCTCTGGGAAGGAACTCTGTGGTCACAGCGCACTTTAAACTGGATAGATAAATGTAGATGCGGGATGCAAAACATTGTTTTCTTTCTAGCAATCTATATCCAAGACAATATTTCCCAGATACTCCAAATATAAAGGTGCATCTGATCCAAGAAAGAATTAGGGTATATTACACTACCCACTATGACTCCACCACAGACTTGATCAAAATATACATCTACAATGATGCATTCAATCTTAAAGTGGAAGAGTATATTAAAACATCCATGTTACAGTTAAATTAATGTCTTACAACACTCTCTGTAACAGGAAGGAACGGCTTTTCTCTCTTCCACCTCTCTGTTGCAGGTTAGAGGGGATTCTCTAATACAGCAGACATAAAGTGAGTGACAGACTTGCATACTTGCTCTGCAGAGATGCCGATTGGTTAATTCATACAGAGGGGTGGGGCCAGCGATTTCCCAGTATCTCAAATGACTGCGTTCTCAGATTTTTGACCTGTATCAGAAACCATGTTTGTGTAGCCCAAGTACAGTACAGTAGTCCGTATGTGGAGGCGGTAGTAGGCACAGAGAGACCTCTTAGAAGGTGTATCTGTTGTTTTTAAAACGAGCGCCCCCCCCCCCAAAAGTCAAACCAACTCTAGTGCTGCCAGCCTAGGCTGGTAAAGGCAACATTGGGGTGACAAAAAGCATGGGCTGCCCCTGAAAATGCAGATACCAGCACTAGGTTATGTCAGCCAGGGCTGGTGCTTGGTGTCTCCTGGCAATAGTGCCAACCATCCCAGACCGGTCAGTGATGAAATCACCTCTCAATTTAGTAAGTTCTTGGTCCATTCTGATGGCTTCAATTCTTTTACCAGGATGCCAATCACCAACGGCTACTGAAGTAAACCACATGTATGCCCCTATACCCAGCGTGTTCAAGAACGCAACAACCTCCAGTCAGTCATCCCTCAGATATTTTGATATTATACCTCTGCTGTGTTTCTCAGAATCTCTGTAGCTCTGAGCTTTATTCTCCTGCCAGATGGCATACAGTGCCCGCATAACAAGGATGGCATGCCTGTCATCGAGAGAGGGCTGCCCTCGCTGGCTTCCTAATCTCCTCTCTAAGCCCTACAACATGATAGCTGTCACACCAACTCCTGAATAAATGTTTGTCCCCGAGTATTATAGCGATGTAGGTTATTTTTTTTTTACATTACAAGGACACTAAGCTCGTCTAATGGACCTTAGAAAACTCAATTCTACTTTTAGTGTTATCTACAGCATGAAATTAACCACATAATGGGGCAAATGGATGGAAGCTTCTAAAAAGTTTAAGCTGAGGTGTTGCCCTTAGCAACCATTCAGATTCTAGCTATCATGTTCTAGAATGTACTGGATAAATGAGAGCTAGAATCTGATTGGTTGCTATGGGCAACACCTTTACTTTTCCTTTTTTAGAAGTTTTAGTAAATCTCCAGCTTTATGTGACTTTTCTTCATTTTTTGCTGCCACTTTTCAAAGGAAAACTAGATTGTCTAGTGCAGTGTTGGCTAACCTGTGACACTTCAGGTGTTTGTGAAACTACAAGTCCCAGCATGCTTTGCTAATATATAGCAGCTTATTGCTGGAAGGGTATGCTGGGACTTGTAGTTTCCCAACAGTGCATATTTATTAATTTATGGTGTTTTTCATATATAGTCATAAAATCACATACACGAGTATATTAAATCCCCCGTATGTATAAGATATTTCACCTACAGGGTTAAGACAAAGACTGTAGAAAAACTAACGTGAGAAAGGGGGCAAAAGTAGATTTATTGCGCTGAAAATTAAATAATGGGTATCAGGAATTTCCCTGGGGGGCTTCCTTTAGGCCTCGTGTGTAAGGGTCCTGTGGTTGTGTGAAGTGTCAAGAGATTCAGCGGGTGTCAGGATACCATTAAAGGAAGAACAGCCCCCCAAACACAACCCAGCGGCCCTCACTGTCACTTAGCGATTTACTACCACAGCTACAGAAATGGTATTTTAATTGCAAGTGTTTCTTTATGTGTAATAAATCACTTATATTCTTACAGGTATTTTTCTTACTACAAGTAGTGTTTTACTTGTCGGTGAAAGTACAGTTGATAGATAGCCCGGACAATTCTGCACTTGCTGTGATCATATGGATCATGGATAAAGTTGGCTTTAGCTAATTTTACTGATGTGTTATCTACGCACAAAACTAGCAACGTACCTGCAAAGCATCAAATGCAGGATTGTCTAGCCGAACGTGAAAATAACTTGGATTAGTCAGTTCTACAGCCATAGAAGAATCATAGAGCTATTAAAATGTTGACTAGTCAAACAATTAAGTGTAGGTGGCACCTGATTGGCAATTCGGGAATAGGAAGCGGCGATATACAGCTAACAGTCCAAAGGAAGGCGAAGAGAATACAGGTGAGCTTTTCTGAGACACAGGGGGGGGGCGTAACCTAAGTACCCTGATTATTACCATCAGCTCACTGACACTTTGCACTAAACTTGCAATTAATATAGCACAAAATAGGATTTAAATGGCTTTTTCCCCACCTGTCAAACATTCCCACCCTTAGCCATCTGCATCTTCTATCACGTAGGGCACAAGACAATCTTAGGAAAACAACAGAAGGTACTTGTAAATTATAATAAGTTAATTTGGGGCGGTGGTCCGTGGCCTTCCCAATTTAAGGCAGTGTCGAAATTATGACCCTGGCAAGAGTTATATGAGTTTGGGGCGCCGGGCTTACTGTATGTTCCAGTAATCTTGGGGACACGATCTTGCTGTTTATTAATGACAAAATACTTGGAGTATATGGATATTATTGAACCTAGAGTGAGGGGGCTTTAGGAGCCTATGTAATAATCACTGACTTTTTGCCCCGTAAAGTGTCGTAGTGATGACAGATGACTTTGGGGGCAATTTACGGCTGAAGTCGTGTCGGGGCAGCGCAACCAATAGGAGGCTGTCCCGGCGATGACTTTTTCCACTTAACACTACGGGTTCTGACCGAGGGTGGTGCAGGCGCAGATGACATTTGCGTAACACAGCGTAGGGGAAAGCAGCAAGGCCGACGTAGAGGGTTCTAAAGAACCCCCTTCCTGCGATGGGATCCCCATAGGATTGAATGGCTAACACCATCTTCAGATGGCGTAAAATTACCCAGACCACAGTCCTCATTGAGTATTTTGGGGACTGCGGTTTAAGGAGGTACTTTGCCCATAGGCAAACCGAGGGAGGGGGGGGGGGGGTTCCTAGTGCCTGGAAACCCCCTCCAAGCCTGGAGCACTGTATAATTGAAGTAGCTGGACCCTGCCCCCGCTGCACACGGCTCTGCTTGAAAAGGGAGAGCTGCGTGCACCTAACAGTAGTGCGCACAGCATTGCCCATGTATATTATAGGAATAGGAAGAGTTGGAGAGCAGCCAAGTACTGTGTAAAATTATAGCCACGCCCCCATGCATGCTGGTCACGCCCATTGGTGGCGTGGTGTGGAACCCCCCCTCTACAAATCCTGCGTTTGCCCCTGTTGCCTATTGCAGGAGATATAACCGATATCTGCTGCGTTTGGGAAAAGCAGTCTCTGCATGGTTTAGGGCTTCATAAATAGGCCCATTAAACTCTTAAGTGGCCCACGGCTAGATATATGTGTGGCAACGAGACCCAGAACAATGATTTGAACACCGTACAGGACCAATAGTGTTAATATACCACTGACATATTGCATTGTGTCAGTCATTCTCTCTATATACCGACGTAGCAAACTTTAGATTAACGTTTAACGCATGACATGAAGTTTCTCTTGCTACATCTGCTAATATATACAACTATATTTCATGTAACATAATAATTTTGTCACAGAACATACCCCCTAGTGACATTAACATACAGATTGCGATCAGCAGACGTCTATTATAAGTCTGTGATAAGTGCATATAAAAGCGAACACGTTTAGGGGGAAGCAAAAATATCGGGAATTCATTTAAAAAAAAAAAAAGGTTAATTTTTGATGAAAATGTTTAAATGAAGGATTTCTAAATTGTTTGAAGAACAAATAACGAGACTTTCATAGTGATATTTAGCAGCGTACACAAGCCGTGAGTCATGTTGATGGTAGTCTGTACAGTGATAATGTCAGCAGCTTCCAGGGGCGGCAGGATGGTACTGCTGATAACGTAGCTGTGTCTACTGCAGAGCCCATGTAAAACTGATTATTAGTAACAGGCAACATATCAGCCAGGAGATTCCTAAAAACCCCACCGCCTAGTTACTGTACAGACATTTTGAAATACTTTCCTCTTGCAAACATGTATTTGTTTTATTTAATTAATAAATACAGGTTGTTTTGGAATAAACTCAGGATCATTGAGCACAGAGCACCAGTCATCTAGACACAGAGGTGGCAGCCATTTTTTTCCTGAAACTAATGCCTGCGAGACCGACCAGCCTATCAGTTCACTTGAAACCAGTGACATCACAGCGGCCACCATTTTGTGGCCTGGGCTAATGCCCGCGAGACTGACCAGCCTATAGGTTGAGTTGAAACCAGTGTCATCATTGAGGCATCATTGAGGCAGCCATTTTGTTGACTGAACTAATGCTCACTCGACTAACTAGCCAATCAGTTCACTTGAAACCAGTGACATCACTGAGGCCGCCATTTTGTGGCCTGAACCCATATCAATGAAGAGTTATCAATATATTAGGAAACCATTGACTTGGCTGCGAAAATGGCCTCAGATCTGTAAGAATTAAAAAACAGGTCCATACGCAAGATTCACAAGCACTTAAGCTGCCTCCTACACCGTGCATGAAACCATCACTACAGAACATAGACTGTAGACTACAGGCTGTAAAACCAAGAGCAGGACAAACATATCTTCCAATATGTCAGATGTCCTATTCTCCAAATATGTTGTAAATACAAATGACAGCAAGAATATTTATTCAGATTTCTGGTGTAGGTGCAGGGGCATGCAGTCACCATAAACTGCCACCAGGTGGCGCCACCACCATGTTGTTTTACAGGTGTTTCCATTTGCTAAGGACTAGCCATTGAAATCAGGCTTTAATGTCAGCCCCCTATAAATATCTCGGAGATCAGTGACGGCTACATGTAGTTAAAATGGCTCGATTTTATTATCGTCAAATTCAGACCAAACCGTGAACAAAAATGTCAACAACTTAAAAATGTCGGCATCTAACACGTTATATATTTGATGTCATTCAATGATTATTTAAAAAAGAACAGTGACCTGGGATTAAAATACAACAATTCTTGTCGGCAGGTTTTTCTTACAAACTTTTGGGCAATCTACTGGCAAAGCATGCTGGGACTTGTAGTTTCACCACAGCTGGAGAGCCACGGGTTGGCCGTGGCTGAACAACACAATGTAAAAGGAATTGATGATTGATTGTCAGCGGCGTGATTCAGTTGGATCGATCTGATGAATGACCCGCAGTGGGTTGAAACATCGGCACATTAACAATGAGAGTTGTTTCAAAAATCCCTTTCCTTGGCCGCTCTGTAACGAAGAACTGAGGTACAGAACAGGCGTTAAATTCTAAGAACATCCATGATTTAATGACGAATTAAGAACTATTAACGATATATAAATCACCAGTCCGACAAGCATTCCACCACGGACGGGGAATCGAGCTACAAGGAATGGGCACGAGAATGTGAGTCAGCCGCTGTGTATTCCAGTCCGGTTGTCGGCGGTTTATATTTTTCAACTTTACAAGTTCAGAATGACTTAACGCTACACAGCACGTGTCATATACTGATTGCTGCTACGAACAGTCAAGCAGATCAAAGACTTCGTTTTTCTAAAATGCCCATCGCTGTACGTTGAAGAAGACAACTCTCTTTTTTGCCCAATTCAAAGTAGGTCATCTTTAGGTCAATGTCCATTCCATGGCAGGGTTGACTTCTTCAGTTGGGTGTCCGTTAGAATCCGGGGTTATCATTTTTTGGACTTCCCTGGTGTAGGGGTTGGGTGACCCCTCAGGACGACGGAGAGCTGACACGGAGGTCATGCGTGGATTTCAGCTGTCGGTGTTTGTAGGAGACGAGTGGTTGGAGGGGCCGTTGACGCGGTCTCTCAGCTCGGGCAGGGTGAGCGTATCCGGGGCGGAGGTCTTGCGTTGTCTGTCTTTAGGAAGGGTGAGGAATTCTGGAGGTTCGCCTGTGATTGGGGTGGCGGGGGCACTGCGAATGGCCGGGAACTGGCTCTCTGGCGTGATGGTAATGGTGGGGGCAACCGGACCTATCTTCTCATTGGTGGCTGCCTGCGTTTCCTTCTCGAACTCCCGCACTTCTGTCATGTTCATCCCTACCCGGATAGAAGAAGAAAACAATAACGCTTATTATATACAGAGAGAAGACATACCCTGGACTCATGCTGCCTTTAGATACATGACACAATATATATTTACATAACATTTATCAACATAGTGCAAACAAGTGGTAGAATTTTATAACCAACCAATCGGATATGAGCTTTTAGCAGTCTGGTATGGTCACAGTAATGAAAGCTAATATCTGATTGGTTGCTATGGCATACAAAACATGTGCACTATTTGAATCATTGTTAGATAAGCTCTGGTATGAACCAGCAAAGGGACGTAATTATCAGCACATTTCATAGAGAATTTCTGCCACGAGTCTACGATATAATATATAACGATATAATCAACTAACATATGGCCACTTCTTGGCAAGAATGGACAGTAGAGAAATACCGATTTTTTGCGCATCTCCGTTTGTGCCAGGAATTCTGAGTAACAACATTTACTTTGCCTCGATTGTTTTGTTCACACCAAAATGTTTTGTCCACATAGGTTATAAGTAAGTACCACCAGTTTATTTTGTATTACATGACTGCCGCACCTATGCCCCCCTGGTCATTTCTTTTACGTTTTGAAGTTATTGTGGATTATTTGTGTGCCCGTCCTGCCTCTGAGGCATCATTCTAGTATTGATTTTACAGGGAATCTATCTAGAAACAGCGGCACTGTGTTAAATATAACAACATCCACTGCTTGCAGAATGAGAGATTGGTCTCAAGAGCTTATAATCCGTGTGTTGCCACTAGCACAACATCGTGACTCTCCTGACTCAGAGGAATTAATATAAGGGAACAAGGAGAGTATTTACAGACAACCTGCCATCCGGTGGACTGGTGCTATATTTATTGATTTAATTTTCTTGCGCACTACAAACTTATAAATAATAAAAGAAGCGGATTCGAGCATTTAATATAAAATATGGAGTCTGAGTGGGTGAAAGACAGAAGGACACAGATTTTTTGGATAAATTAATAGTCCACAAAGTGCTAAATAAAATAACCACCATCGCGTCTTCCCTCACTCTGCAGCCAACGAGAGTGTTCATAGGCGGACCTGTTACCTCAAATATGCCTTCCACTAGGCAACCCAGTCTACTGAGGGCCAAATTATACCTATGAAACTCTGTAACATAGGTGACCTTCACAGTTTCCAGGTGAAGTCACGGAAGCCTTCACCGCGGACCGAAACAGGTCTATTTTTCTGGACTTTGAGGCTGACCAAACTGACCGACACAACAAACACGTGTTTAGCCAACCCAAAACTTCTTTACACCCAGGGCAGCTGCCTCCTTAGCCTCCCCCAAGTCCATGAGACAGCATCAGAGGCTGCGAACATCTGGACGGCGGTCACTTTACTGGTGGATACAGGCGGCATCGTACTTACCGTACCACTCGTCCACCCATGCAAAGGCCTGGCGATGTCCTACGATCAGCAAGTCCCGGATCACCTGACGTGACAGAATGAGAGAACCAGTAAACAAAGCAGAGATGGAAGGTGGAGGGGTGTCTGGTGTCTAACATGGCCTTGTATTGTTTTCATAACATGATTTTACGCTTTAATGTTTTTATTTGTGATACCACAATATTATTATATTATGAAACTGCTGCTACAGTGTTTCTGGTTTTTTTGCTCCTAAACATTATGCTGGGACACAGTTCTGAGCTATAACACCAGGATGAAGGCGTCAGGAAAAGTTGTTGACAATTAGTAAAACATATTTAAATACAAAACTAATATAGTCCTTGGCTTTGCATAATATTGTCCTAGATAATATGATTTACTAGTCAGAGCAAGAGCGACTGTAGAGTTGAACCCTGCAACAAGGACACATATTTTTAAATTAATTTTATGTGACTGATTTATGGTTTCGGTGATGTTTGTAGACTTATGCTTAAGGGCGCGGACATATGTCTTGTTCTGCCCCCCGTCTATCTCGATGTCTTCGCTCCCCCCCTTTATTAAACTATCCTTTCCGTCTACCGCTCTTTCATTTATAAGAGGTTGTACTTAAAAATTAATAAAGAATAATACATTTGCTTTTTGGGGGGGGCAATCCCGTCCGTCACACGACTAATCTCTCTATACTAGGAAATCGTTTTTAGAAAAAAATACTTGACTGGGTTCTTAATTCCATTTCTATATCTTATGGAGACCACACCTTGTGCACGAACTGTTCCACTCTTGTCTGTAGCCCCCACACCTCGAACTTTACATTAACCAGCTTGTAGGAGCACATGACCGGCCGCGCGTGGCCCCTCCAGCCCTCTTGCAGGGGCCCTCGCCCCGTCTTGCTGGAGACAAAGTGCCTGAGATCCTACAACACAGAAGGGGGGGGGGGAGAATAAAAGCATCTCTTTGTGTCGCGGTGACACTGCTCGCCAGACTAAGGCCATTTCCTGAATATAAATGAGCATTAAATTAGAAAAGATAGAGTGTAGATACGGCAAGGAAAGCCATCCGCAGTCTAGTAATAAGTCGTGCAGTGTATAAATCTCTGTGCGTGTATTACAGATAAACGCATCCTTTGTGCTTCTCTCCTGGCTACAAAGACAGTAACCTCAACTGTAACAGTATAATGGAATTGCTATGTTACACACATTTTTATGTTATTTTGCGCAGGCTATGAGTAAATTCAAGGGGTTGCGTATTGTCATACCGCTCCCCCAATGACGACATTCGGCTACGTCCTCAATTTATTGTATGGTGCCAATTATCCTGCCTGGACTCATTAAGACTGACCTGAAAACTCTAAAGTGATTATGGGGAAAAGAAGGCAAAGAATGGCAACTGTACTGCAAAGTTATCTCTGCATGCAGACTAATACCCCATTTACACTGCCTAAAAGACCATTTTTTTGCCGGTTCGAGCCCTAACGATCTGGGTCGAGGTTCAGTGTAAACGGGTCCCGGGGCGTCTACCCATCAGGAGCCGCGGCGGCCGCGGGCTCTGCCTCGACTCACTTCCTCCTAGTGCTGGCGTCCCGGCCGTCTCCATGACGACCGGGACGCCACTTCCTGTTTCTCGGCAACGGCCGGACGCCGAGTGGTCTAATCAGCGCGCCCCGGCAATACAGAGCAGCCGGGTGCATGCACTGAAATCGGGACAGCCTGTGGGCTGATTAAATTAATTAGTTATATTACCTGCTGCCTGTGGCCTGTTACAGGGCAAAGCCCTGATTGGTCAGTGTCACTACTTAAGGCAGGGAGGGCTTAGCCTCCCTGCCGGTTATAGCGTCCAGTCTGCACTGTTGCTGACCTGCTCTGGATTCCTGTGTTGTTGATTTGCCGTTGTGACCTTTGCCTGCACCTTGGACCTTGCCTGTGTCCCTGACCCTTTGGCCTGTATCCTGGACTCCGCTGTTTTGCCTGTGACCCTGACCCTTGGTGTGTTATCTGACCATTCTACCTTGCTTGTGACCCTTGACCTCCGCGAACGTCTGACCATCCGCTACCATCTACTCAGCCTCCTGGCTGCTGTTCTGTATAACAAACTTACATTACATATGAAGTTAAGTCCTGGGGGCATCTGAGTACCTGTGAGCGCATAAAGCTCTACGGGAAAGGCGGCTGCTAAAGGTGAAGACCTCCGCCAACTAGTTCTGTAAGTTCGTTAACAGACCGGGAACGGCCTGACACTACCCGGGTCAGATGACCCAGGAATTAGACCCGGGTCTTTTGCAGGGAAATTGCCGGGGTCGGAGGCTCTGTCTCTCTGCAATATCCTGGGTTCATATACCCGGGGCGGCAATCTGAAAGTAGTATTACTAGCAGCAGCGTATAAACTAGGTAACGCCATATTATAAGTATATTTTTATACACTCATCCCTTAATATTTACGTTAGACGAGTAAAAAAATATATACAGGATTAGAGTGTCTTAAAGGGCAATAATTATTTAGCGTTTACCTCCGTGCTCTTGTAATATCTCTCCGGAATTTCATCATACGCAATGTCCAGATGCGACACCTCGCGGGATTCATCTGCTGCGTCTGTATTAAATATCTGCGAAAGATTACGACAATTAGATGTATTTTATTTACAGTACTGCTAGCTAAGCCCTGCGTTCAGTGACTGTACCCCAATAACGGGACCTCGGACCTGTGCTTGGAAGATGTACTATTGGCCGTTAATGTACGGTACACACACCAGCAATAAACAGAGGACACAACGGTCTCCTACCTGACAGCTGTTTTGTATTAGGTGTGTACAGATAATCCATATACTCAGTACGCCGGGGTTATACAAAACAGCTGTCACTAGGAGACGCTGGTCCCCTCTCGGTGCTTTAAATAAAAGTTACCATGCATGTAAATCTGAGTTACTGTCGCTGGTAGGGATATGCAGCAGAATGCAGGTTTAAATGAGGACTCCGTGTCTTAATTAATATCCAGCAACTGATAGTACGATGATTTGCAAATTATTGTAATTAACCGATCTGCTGTCTTCTGGCGGAAAAACAAGCATACATTGACGTTGTTCCTAAGCTATGCACTTGTGGGCTGCAAATGTCAGCTGACATGTGTCTGGAAGTCTAAAGGGTCCATTTAACAACGTAACACCGAGGCTAAGTGGATTTTTTTTTCTCTTAAATTATGTCAGCCAAAAATGATTACTAATTACTTTATTTTATAACATTAAGGCGTGGTTTAATCGCTGTAGGGGGAAACATAACTGCAGTGGGGGAAGAAAATGAAAATTGTCGGTACTGTCCTGTCCAGGCTTCTATTTATAAGGTCACAAAGGCCCGGGGCCCCATGCGGAAGAGACAGCGCCCTATTTCACCATCTTGACACATTTTGGAAGATGCAAATTTAGAACGGACATGTGTGAAAAGATACAGCCTATAGCGGTACAAAATAAAACCCGGGCAATGTCCCTGTTACCTCAGACCTCAGACCAGGAACTTTACATCAAGTAACCATCAGAGCCCACTTACGCTGTCATTATCTCCGCAGTCATCAGAATACCTCGTCTCAATGTGAATGGAGAATTTAGGAAGGAAGGAGCACTGTAAGGGGGGGAGAAGATTCAGGTTATAAAGTCTGGCAGCCATACATGACACACACACTGTAGTGTCACAAAATGGAGTTACACGCGGCATCCGTGGTGGAACAAGATGTCCGCTTTACAGCCTATAAACCTACAATGGGCAGGGGCAGTTTTTGCTGATCTGACCAGTCTTGCCCACGTTCTAGCACAACCATGCCCACTTTCCCATAGGCCCCACCCCTTTTGGGGTCAGAGAATCAGGAGTCCAGACAAACTTTGGACTAATGGAGAGGAAGGTGTATGTCAGTGAAGTTAAGTTTTGACAGCCCCTTTATCCTCGTTCCCAGGCCCAGAAGAGTTTGCCGGGGTCAAGAGCTCTCAGACCCCTCTAGGTCATACTTGCCAACTCTCCCGGAAAGTCTGGGAGACTCCCGAAATTCGGGTCAGTCTCCCGGGCTCCCGCGAGAGTTGGCATTTCTCCCGCATCCGGGAATTCCTTTGTTAAAATGGCGCAATTCACCGAGAATCGGGTCATTTGATGCAATTCTCTGTGAATCGCGACATTTTGGTCCCGCTCCCGCGAAACCACGTATTTCCGTCGCTGGGGGGCAGGGCCAAAATGACACGACTGGCCGCGCCCTGCCCCCTAGTCAAGCCCCTCTCCCGGGAGTAGGTAAGTATGCTCTAGGCTAAATTCTGTTCTCTTCACCCAGAGCCCGATCCTCAGCTCCCCGAAAAGAGGGAACCTTGGAGAGGGCGGTGAGGTGGGCTCTAGAAGACCAACCCAGACTCCGGATTTAGCGACAAAACCCACAACAGCAACAGAACCCTCAAAGCATTAAAAAAAAAAAAAAAAAAAACCCATCTAAAAATGAAAGGAACACACAATAATAAGCAGTGTCAGATTCCCCACCCCATGCGCAGATAATCCACTCACTGTGTATTCTGTGGTCCGCAGGGATCCGGAGGAAGAGCCGGCAGGTTAGAGGGAGAAGGGACATGGGCGGTGTGGTAAGACCAGAGATGGGCGTAAGGGCAGGTTTAAGGTCAGCGTACGATAACATAGAGGAGAGGAAATGAAGATAAAAAATATGGTTAGTGGGTTATATATGAATTATTGAAAATAACATTTAATACATTATGATCGTGTCACTTATTATAATGTAGGTCACATAGGATGTGTCTGTGACAGTATTTGCATAAAGGTTACAGGCTAATGTATAGCCGTCGTTGAATATAAATGTCTTAAAGGCTAGAACAACATTGTCAGTGTTTCCTTTTTCCTACTTGGGGCTAGATTTACTAAACTGCGGGTTTGAAAAAGTGGGGATGTTGCCTATAGCAACCAATCAGATTCAAGTTATCATTTATTTAGTACATTCTACAAAATGACAGCTAGAATCTGATTGGTTGCTATAGCCAACATCTCCACTTTTTCAAACCCGCAGTTTAGTAAATATACCCCTTGGTCCTTACTATAATGTAGGAGAGGGTGTTGCAAAGAGTGAGTGCATAGTGTATACATGACTTACACACTGGAGGCAGCCATTTTGTGGGTGGGGCCAATATTGATGGCAACACTGCCTATCAATTCACTCAGCCTAGCGCCATCGCTGTGGCAACTTATAGGCCGAATATTGGTTCAACCCACAAACCAGCTGCCTCCACTCAGGTAAACGTGATTTACACGGTCCCGGCACCGGTTAGGAATCTGTAGATAGGATACGTCTGATAAGCTGTGAGCTACCTGTTACTGTGTACGGATAGTAGTTCCAGGCTTTCTCACATACGTAGAATATTCTGGGGACCACGGCCCGGGCCCAGCCTGGTAATTTGCTGTAAGACAGATGCAGACAGATTAATGGCTATGGTCAAACCAGGCGGCCATCTTGTCGCCGTACTTGTGCGTACGGGCAGCTTAAACAGGACCTGCCACGCTTTAGCTAAAACTTATTTTCCACCGTGCTAGTAAACGTACAAGAAAAATAGATTTTCTATACTGGTGTACCACATGCCAACGTAGGGACTCTGCTCAAGAGTTGTCCCTCACTTCTGGGCGCCACCTTCTTACGTTACGATTCCCGTACCTCCTGGGCGGGTCGAGGAGACTGAATGAAGCTAGCGCAGAATGTGGGCAGAGTCCCTACGTTTTTACATAGTGTGAGCTTTTTTTCTCCCTACACTCTGGTCAACCTGTGGCTCTCTAGTTGTTGTGAAACTACAAGTCCCAGCATGCTTTGCAAGTAGATAGCCAGCTAATAGCTGGCAGGGCATGCTGGTACTTATAGTTTCACAGCAACAGGCCTGGACTAGGCTCTATGTAATATAAGTCTGATCTCAAACACGACGGGTTCTCCTCAAGGAAAGAAAAAAAAGAAAAGACTGGACTCTTTTCTTCCATTAAACTTTATGTCCAAACGTGTGTTTATAGCAGTGTTGGCTAACCTGTGACACTCCAGGTGTTGTGAAACTACAAGTCCCAGCATGCTTTGACAATATATAGCAGCTCATTGCTGGAAGGGTGTGTTGGGACTTGTAGTTCCACAACACCTGGAGTGTCACAGGTTAGCTAACACTGGTTTATAGGTTTTATTTATTTACTTTCTCGGTTTAATGGACAGGGGAGCTTTGTGCTTCATAAATGACCCCTTGGTACTTATATAATACATCCCACTGAATCATTCAGTTGCAGATTATTAAATGAGTGAACCGATTCCCGTAACAAAACACCAGCCAGCTGAACATTTAGTGGTGTCGAAGAGCTCATTAAATAAAGCGGACAACATTGCAGCAATATACTAGATGTACACGTTACGCACATTGACCACGTTTATGCAAATGTAGCTAGATGAATAAATGACATTAAAACGCATCAGTATCCTCCTCCAACTCTGCTGTCAAACGGTTGAACTTTGATCATTTTCTATTGTCTAGGTGACCTGAGTGTCCTAAAGGAAATAAATGGATGGCAATAAAGCCCCCCCCCCCCCCCCCCCCCTCAATCTTCAGGATTGGAGCTTATACACTGGCTGGCGGACCCTCTATGAAGGTTGTGAATGAGAAAGCTGAGGGGAGGGGGGCTAGGAGTAAGACAAGGCAGGACAGCTTGTCAGCAGGGACCCACTTACTGTTACTATAAATAGACAGAAAGTAGAGTCGTGTGAGATGCGAGGCACTATAAATAGCCTCTCGCCTCTGTCAGCTCTCCCTCCCCCCGTCAGCTCACCTCCCTCCCCACAGCTCCCCTGTGAGTATCTCTGTGTGTGATACTTGTACCTGATATCACTAACACAGGTCCTATGGGGGGTGATTTACAGGAGCGAATGGAAGAGGCCCAGGCAGTCGGTGATCTTATCCAGCATCCCGAATGTCCCTGTTTTAAAATAACTATGTCTATTTTGAGTTGAAAAGCCCTGATATAATTATCTTGGAATCCCTGCAAACCCGTTAAGCTTCTTATGGGGACATTATGTTACAGTCCAGAAGTCTGCAGAGTCTCCTCTATGCCACTAATAATTTTGCAGATTAGTCATTTATAAACCTCTATAGAGCTCAGCACAACATTGCCCGGTTCCATCTCCCCCTTGACAGAGGGATAATGATGCTCTATATAATATCACACTTGGAGATTGGCAAAATCCCCGTAACAAGATTTATTTCAAGCCCTCCGTGAACATCTGCAGTTATAAGGAAGCTTTGTCCTTCTTGAGTGCCTATAATGACACATGTGTCCTGAGTTTCACCTTTATGTAAACACATTTACACACCAGCTTGGAATTATGCGGTCAGATGCAGGGTAGGGTGACTATATAAAGCTACGATGGTAAGCACAGAGCTTGGTCAGACAGGCTGTAATCCTAAATATAATTCAAATAATGCTACATGTCATCATGGTGGCTCAGTGGTTAGCACTTCTGCCTCACAGCACTGGGGTCATGAGTTCAATTCCCAACCATGGCCTTATCTGTGTGGAGTTTGTATGTTCCCCCCGTGTTTATGTGGGTTTCCTTCGGGTGCTCCAGTTTCCTCCCACACTCCAAAAACATACTGGTACGTTAATTGGCTCTATCACACTTGACCCTAGTTTCTCTCTGTCTGTGTGTCTGTGTATGTATGTTAGGGAATTTAGACTGTAAGCTCCAGTGGGTCAGGGACTGATGTGAGTGAGTTCTCTGTACAGCGCTGCGGACTCAGTGGCGCTATATAAATAGATGATAATGATGATAATGTCATCTTTTCTACTGAAGAAAGTTCCCATCGAGTTTACTGTAAGACTCTGATTTTTCCTTCCTTACAGACAGAAATATGAACTGCTGGACTTGTGCCCATCAGAATCTCTAATACATTTCTAATGAAAAGTAAATTTATCCTTAAACGTCCATGACCAGGCTGTACAGACGCCACCATGTAGGAACGCACTACGCTCACATTGTGTAATAATCAATTCACACACAGGAACAGCTGCAGAATTTCATCATATAATATTTATTCCATTGCAAGTGTTTTAGTGTATGGCTTCCACCTCTGTACTGCGGCCCGAGGCAACAAGTAAACTTAAATAATAGATGGTTATAATTATAACTCCCTGGACTCTGATACAGCTACAGCGTGATCTAAGTGGAGAAATAATGACCCATACGGAGCCTGTCATAGATACTGTCCGAGGTGCTGAATCAACCAGGAAAGTTTCTCTCCCATCTGTGACCACTACTGATTACATAGCCTGTAGTAGATGCATCGTACATTGGTCTTACCAATATCCACAGGACACAGACCAAACTGAGGGTTTACAAAGTAATAACCAAGAAGACATAGATACATATTACTCCAGTCTTTATCCAGACACAATGTTTAGCAATAGACTGTAGCAATGTTGCTTACGCAATTTAGGTTTATTTGAAGGATATATGTATGTGATTTAATGTGAGGCATTTTTTAACAAGATTATTTTTAAGTCAACAAAAAAAAACTAAAGAAAAAGCTTAGAGGCAACTTATTTGTTATGAGGTTTTCACACTGTTGTAATCAAAGTAACAAAATAGAGACAAAAGCTACTATAGTCGCTGTAAGATGCTCAATGCATGTAATTACTCAATTAAAAATGTTGCTGGGCATTCATCATCATCATCATCATCTATTTATATAGCACCACTAATTCCGCAGAGAGCTCACTCACATCAGTCCCTGCCCCATTGGAGCTAACAATCTAACACAGACACACGGGTCAATTTGTTAGCAGCCAATTAACCTACCAGTATGTTTTTGGAGTGTGGGAGGAAACCGGAGCACCTGGAGGAAACCCACGCAAACACGGGGAGAACATACAAACTCCTCACAGATAAGGCCATGGCCGGGAATTTAACTCATGACCCCAGTGCTGTAAGTCAGAAGTGCTAACCACTGAACCACCGTGCTGCCCTAATCTGGGTACACACCTATGCAATTATCACGTAGATCACTCGATTCACTACCATCTGGTCAGAGACTGCAGCAGTGTGTACGCTTCCGTGATCGTGTTCTATTGCTCTGAAACACACGACATCTGTTGATTTGTTTTTTATAAACTTCCTAAATATCACGATCAACGATGGAACGACGTCGGCCAAATGTGGAAGTGTGCACGCACTCACCACCAGCACAGTAGGCAGATATCTGTAGAGTGTACAGAGGCACCATCTTTTCAGCAGATGCGTGTGTGCGTATGAATCGACATGCTCGATTCGTTGGTGAAATTGTTACAGAAATTGCATCTGAAGTAAGATTACCTTGGTGTGTGCTCAGTGCTGATATATCCAGGGCACAGGATAGATATTTCTAAACATAGCACTAAAACTGCTGCTTCCTAACCAGCTGTGAAAGGGTTAATTCTGCATTTGGCATGTATTCCTGTATTTAACCCAGGCTCTGACCATCCCGGAGTATTTGGAGAGTCAGTGAGCTGCCTCTGAAGTCATTCAGCCGTAACCAGACATCACCAAGCTCCTGAAATCCTCAGTGAAAGTTACAATGGTTTGTCTACTGATATGCAAATGACTCGCTGGTTACTTAATCTTTGCAGCCTTTTGTTGGATGATGATTTGCTGGGTACATTATCTCAACCATTTTTCCCCTGAGTCATCTCATTTAAATATTTCGCCCCCTATACACTGGCTTGAAGATTTATGATTCAAGATGAAGTCATACGAATGCTTCAGTTCCATGAAGAAGATCGTCCTTTAAGACTCGGGTAATTACCCGGTGGCTGCAAATTGGCTGCAAGTTAAATCCATTGCCGTTCCGTTATTATCTTTAAGTGCCCGGTGAGCGAGTGTGCAAAGCCATTTGCAGCTATTGTGGTCAACGTTGAGGTTGCTAAGCAACAACTGCCACCGTCCTATATGAGGTTTGAATAACCAGTATATACCCACTCCTGGCCTCAGTCTCCCCTAACAGTCCAGGTTTTAAGGATATTCTGTGCTTAAGTACTGGTGACGTAATTAGTGCCTCAGTCATTTTGATTCAACCACCTGTGCTCAAGCACAGATATCCTTAAGCCCTGGACTGTTATCGGGGACTTGCGGACCAGAGTTGGGAACCAATGAGACAAACACAGTCATTTCTGTGCAACACAACTTTTCTTTAAGTAATTCCACCTTATACTAAGCGTTTACTGTACACGTACTTTATAACTAATATTTTAGTGCAGACCTATCACCTGTATACAGTGGTGGCAGTTATGTTGTGGCCTAAACCAATGCAATCTGTGACTTCCCTTATTAACTAAAGACATCACGGAGGCATGAGGCACAATGTGCCTCGTGCATCAGCAATGTCAGTGCTGGCTGGAGAACATTGCTGCATCCACCGCGTGGAGGTGACGGATCCCCTTAATAAACCTTCTTTTCACAGAAACAGTTTATTATGGCACAACATCTTATAACATCTTATGACGTCAGCAGGAGTTCTAACTACAACAACACGACCTACGTGTACATTGTGTATTTTTGTTCACAGGTAACAAAGATGACAATTTTCCGCTCCAGATAATCTGTGGGAGTCATATATGATGGGAAAATACTACACAGAAGGTTGACTGTCATGCTAATACATGGATGCAAAAACCAGCATGAATTTGCCCCCGAATTTTCTCCTCTGTGACATGTATATAAATCACAATGTGCTGGGAATGCTGCATGCAGCGTTCATGGCAGGTAGCAAGATGAACAGAGGAGGCCCCCTTGTACCCAGATCCATGCAGCGTTCATGGTGGGTAGCAAGATGGACAGAAGAGGCTCCCTTGCATCCAGATCCATGCAGCGTTCAAGGCAGAAAGCAAGATGGACAGAGGAGACTCCCTCGTACCCAGATCCATGCAGCGTTCATGGTGGGTAGCAAGATGGACAGAAGAGGCTCCCTCGCATCCAGATCCATGCAGCATTCAGGGCAGATAGCAAGATGGACATAGAAGGCCCCCTCGCATCCAGATCAATGCAGCGTTCATGGCAAATCAATACAGCATTCATGGCAGGTAGCAAGATGGACAAAGGAGTCCCCCTCGCATCCAGATCCATGCAGCATTCATGGCAGATCAATGCAGCGTTCATGGCAGACCAATGCAGCATTCAAGGCAGGTAGCAAGAAGGACAGTGGAGGCCTCCTCGCATCCAGATCTATGCAGCGTTCATGGCAGATCAATGCAGCATTCAGGGCAGGTAATAAGAGGGACAGAGGAAACCCCCTCACATCCAGATCAATGCAGAATTCAGAGCTGGTAGCAAGATGGACAGAGGAGGTGCCTTCCCATCCAGATCAATGCAGCATTCAGGGCAGGAAGCAAGATGGACAGAGGAGGCCCCCTCGCATTCAGATCCATGCAGCGTTCATGGCAGATCAATGCAGCGTTCAGGGCAGGTAGCAAAAAGGACAGAGGAAGCCCCCTCACATCCAGATCAATGCAGCATTCAGAGCTTTTAGCAAGATGGACAGAGGAGGCGCCTTCGCATCCAGATCAATGCAGAGTTCAGGGCAGGTAGCAAGATGGACAGAGGAGACGCCTTCGCATCCAGATCAATGCAGCGTTCAGGGCAGATCAATGCAGCAGGTATCAAGAAGGACAGAGGAGGCCCCCTCGCATCCAGATCAATGATCGCAATGGCCGCACTATTTTCCGTGTGATACAAACACAATGCCAAGAGACCTTCAGGGTTGATATGTGAAACGAGTTCCCCTTGAATCATTATGATTGACAAAGAATCTTGGGACAGACATTCCAACAACGCCATAAACCTGATCTAGAGAGGAATGAAGTACTTATCACATAAGAATAATCTAGGACATGTAATAATACAGCGAGTGCTGTAAATACTGCTGGTCTGAGAACCTTGTATTAGAGGTTTTCACCCCTACTGCTTATTGCTCAGCAGCATTAGAGGCTCTCACCTTGACAGATGCACCCGTTTCTCTGTATACTGCCCAGCGCCATAGACGGGATCATGATGAGCCTGGTTCTCCATCACCTCCACTCCCTCCCCTCGTTCGCTCTCCTGGTGGCTGTGCTTGCTGATAGTGTACAGCTGTCCAATCCTGTACTGTAAGAAACACAGAGGGTTAAATCTAACAACCACAACCTATATATCAACAAGCAGAGAGAACAATTCAAACATAAACAACAAAAGCACAAAACTTTATACAGTCCGCTGTCTTGCAAGTTGCAATAAGCATTGGTCTACAACTGCCTTGGCTCTATTCAAGCTGTGGGCTCAAGGATGGAGTACATACTTATTGCAACTTGTTCACTAGTCAATTAAAATAACTGGAATAACTCCTTATACACGAAATAGGACACTGACCTTAAATCACCTGTTGAAAACTCAGACCCACTCTTTTGCTGCCATTGGACAAGAATATCTGACCTTCATCAGCAACATCTGTAACCATGGACACAAACCAAAGACTCTGTTTGTCTCTATGCTTATAGGTGTGGCAAACGAAGATAAGTTATTTGCAACCTATCTGTTTAAAGACACAACAGTGTGTTTCTGAGTTTTAAACAGGCAATTGCAGGCAGAGCCTCTATTTTATGTATCAAGTGTTATCTCAATAATCTGTACTACCCAGCATAAGGGTTTTAATTGGGCAAAATCATTTTTCAGTGTGGCTACCCTTTAAGTCTTGTATGCTTCTTATAGATCACATGCAGGATACGATGAGGCCCTTAGTTTAACAACAACAGAGAACCGTAACTCTCTCAAGACTCAATAAAGTGCTAGATCCCAGCATTGTGTTCTAAATTTGGGCTTATTAGACCCATTTGCTTTAGCAACGCATATTATATAAAATGAAGCAACTTATGAAACATAATGTATTTTCAATGCTCTACTACACCATCTGGCTACAGATTTCATCTAAGTCTGATGCTCCAATTGAGATAAATAATGTATCTACCAGTACTTACGCCATACGCCATAAAACAGCTTTACTCTGAAAAAAGCCAATTTAATTCATGCATTACAGAAGAAGTACCCATCACAGAGATACAATCTTCTTTTCACTAAATGTCACCTCGTGAGAAAAATGTAAACCCTTCCTATTATTTGCGCAGACTGTGGAAAGGACGCAGGGGGAGGTAAGAGGGAGTCGTGACCGTTTCTGAGGCTCCGCGCCGTTGGTGGTGAATGTTAACGCTCACTTGTCGCCTATACAAGATGGAGGCAGCTACGTTCTGTGCTGATCCAATATTACTAGGAAGCAGTGACATCGCTGAGACACAAGGTACAAAACGCTTCTCTCTCTCTTAAACATTACTTGAGCCACAAAATAGCTGGCCTCACCGCGCAGGTGATGGATATACTTACAAAAGAAAGTAGCAGGCGGCACAGTGGTCAGCATTGCTGCCTCACAGCATTGGGGAAGTGGGCACAATTCTGACCAGAGCAGTATTCCTACTCACTGGTAGGTTAATTGGCTGCTGAATAAATGGATGCTACCGTGTGTGTGTGTCTGTGTTTGCGCAGCAATTTATTTATTAACAGCCCCTTCGTGGCAATAAGCAACATTTTCTTTATCGCCACAATAAAAATCCCACAGCGCCACAATCAACAAACAGAATATTGCCGAAGTACCTTAGCGATACTGCCCTTTGTCATCATTATCATCTATTTATTTATTTATATAGCGCCACTAATTCCGCAGCGCTGTACAGAGAACTCACTCACATCAGTCCCTGCCCCATTGGAGCTTACAGTCTAAATCCCCTAACACACACACACACACACACACAGACCGAGAGAAAGACTAAGGGCAATTTATTAGCAGCCAATTAACCTACCAGTATGTTTTTGGAGTGTGGGAGGAAACCCACGCAAACACGGGGAGAACATACAAACTCCACACAGATAAGGCCATGTTCGGGCATCGAACTCATGACCCCAGTGCTGTGAGGCAGAAGTACTAACCACTGAGCCACTGTCCAGTAAGAGTCCATGTTCGCCAGGTCCGCCTCCGTAGCCTTGCGCACGGTAAGCCGGCTTGCGAACTATCTTATGAGCAGCGGAACTGAGAACCAAGATTTGAAGGTATATTTACTAAACTGCGGGTTTGAAAAAGTGGAGATGTTGCCTATAGCAACCAATCAGATTCTAGCTGTCATTTTGTAGGATGCACTAAATAAATAACTAGAATCTGATTGGTTGCTATAGGCAACATCTCCACTTTTTCAAACTCACAGTTTAGTAAATCTAGCCCTAGGTCTTTCCGTTCCACTTGGTTAAAAAAAAAACAAGCAAAAAAAAATAATTAAATTAAATAGATAAAAATGCATT
This sequence comes from Mixophyes fleayi, assembly GCF_038048845.1. Classification (NCBI taxonomy): domain Eukaryota; kingdom Metazoa; phylum Chordata; class Amphibia; order Anura; family Limnodynastidae; genus Mixophyes; species Mixophyes fleayi. The sequence continues at coordinate 15,914,563 of NC_134408.1, forward strand.
TAATTTTTATTTAAAAAAACCTTTAATGCAACAAAAACCCGCTTTATTTAAATAATGTGTTTTTTCTAATGGTTTTGGAGCTTCTAGCTGGAGGAACCGTCGGTCAGGATTTAGCTCTGTGTCCTTGCTTTTCCCACTCAGCCCTGAATATTTCTGCAACTCTATATTAAGCTCGTCCAGAAGGATGGATGCTATATAAGATGTTCCTCAAGATATCTGTTAACCCTTCAGTCTCCAGGGCAGAGGATTCAGCAGCAAGCAGCAATCCACTGAGGGTGAGTGGATTAACCCCTACAGCCGCCAGCACTCCAACAAGGGGTTAAGGAGTGTCATCCCCCCAACGTCATGCAATGATGTCACGCCTGCGTTAATAGTGACCTGGTCACTCTACGCTAACGAGCCTCCGTCCTCCAGAGACGTGAGGGGTGGGAGCAGCGTGGTTTATTGTTACCTGCGGCCCACACAATTAGCGTTCGATTCGTTTGTAGTGACAGCACAGAGAGCGTCCGTCACCCCCTGTTGCCACGGCAACACCATCCCTCCCGATACCCCCTTCCTAACGTCTGTGTTACAGATCTCTCCCTCGTTACTTCATCGTTCTTCTCCCACTCTGGTGCAGACCCCCTGTCCCCTCAGCTCGCTGCACTCTGAGAGCCGCCGTCTCCTGTTACTGCACGTCACAGGCTCTGAAAGTTCACTTTCTTAATGACTTTGGGTACTGAGAATTACACCCAGTATACATGACAAGAGAAGTTAAACTGTGTAGCCGTCTGATCACACAGAATAAAGGCAGATACTGATAATTACACCCAGTATACATGACAAGAGAAGTTATACTGTGTAGCCATCTGATCACACAGAATAAAGGCAGATACTGATAATTACACCCAGTATACATGACAAGAGAAGTTATACTGTGTAGCCGTCTGATCACACAGAATAAAGGCAGATACTGATAATTACACCCAGTATACATGACAAGAGAAGTTATACTGTGTAGCCATCTGATCACACAGAATAAAAGCAGATACTGATAATTACACCCAGTATACATGACAAGAGAAGTTATACTGTGTAGTTGTCTGATCATATAGAATAAAAGCAAATACTGAGAATTGCACCCAAGAGTCATTTTCAGCATAATACACGAGTCCTGCTAAGTCATCTATAGATCCCCGTAAATATAACTGTATAGGTGGTTGTGACAGGATGGACCGCCTATATCACCCTGTCTGCTGTTGCTGGGAACCCGCTGGGCTTACTTTGCCACCGTTCCCTTTCGCTATCCCAAATGCGCCCTCTTGCTGCAGTAGGAGGGGCTTACAAAGGCTGTCACCACTAGACGTCCAGAACAGAGTTTCTTCTGGGTAACTGACGCTGCGAGTGTGTCTTGCTGCTGGTGTACCTGGGCTGGTACCCCCTGACTTCTCACGATAGATCAGGGATGCTGTGGATGGATCCCCCCCCACTGACCAGGGCTGCTGGGTAGCAGGCAGAGCAGTGGTACTGGAGAGCTTGGGTTCAAACCTCAGAACAGCCGGAGAATGGATTAGTTTTAGGGTCTAATCTGCAGGTCACAGGAATACAACGATAATGAAGATGTTTTCAAGCAGGTCTTGAAGCAAGATGTTTATTTGCTCTCACACACTGGTGGAAGATACCAGTGTGATCAGGTCAGATGAAAATCAGAAGAACAAGTTTCAAATACAGGTACAGATATTATGTCAGGCACCGACCCGCGTCACTTCTGGCCGCCCATCCCCGCTGTCCACACACGTGCGTCCCGTTGCTAGGCAACGGGACGCTACTCTTAGTTCTCAGCGGCGGCTGATGACAGCGCCACAGCCCTCCAGCTCCCTATTGGCTGCTCCCTCTTTATAAGGCACTTCCTGGCTACCCTCAGTGCCAGAGTATCAGGTCCACTTACCTGCCTTCAGTGTTCCAGTATCCAGTACCCTTGCTTGTATCTTGACCCCTCTGCCTGCCTGTGACCCTTTGACCTGGACCGTTTGACTACCCCTTTTGGATCTCCCTGTTGTACCTCGCTTCCTGAATGTTACCGACTCGGCTTGTCTCACCATCCCTCCGAGTACTCCGTGTGTACTTCTATTGCCAACACCATTACCGACCTGGCTTGTCTGACCATTCTTTGCACGTGCCTCGCTATCCGCCGCAGGAGACACTACGCGTGTCTCCTGCGGCGGGGTCCATACCTCCTTGCGGGCGTCCCTGGTGAATACCAGGGGCACGTTAGATTCCGCACCTTCCTCTGAGTAGTGCCAACGTTAGCAGGTACGCAACATATTGGTACAGGTACGTGACATATTAGAAGTCACCCTCTGCTGCCTGGTCCCTTTATACGGTCCCGGGACTCCTCAGTGGTTTCTTATACCCTTATATATTACAGTAGAGGATACATAATCCCATATGTCATTTACCGGTATATGTGAAACTTGGCAACAATTTTGATTGGATATGAAGCCCAGCTGCAGAGGATGGGGAAGGGGATCTTAGAGACGGGAATTTTGGCCCCGTCCCCCGCCACACAGTGCCGCGATTGCGTCATTTGCTAAAATGCGGAAATTCGGCAACGAATCCTGTCATGATCCAATGGGGGAAAAAAAATAATGTTAACAGAAAAAAGAGAAAAAAATGGAAACAAATACTGAAAGCTTGCTGTGCCTGGTTATAAACACTGCCCTGTGTATAATACAAACACAAATATCTTCACTTTGATCATCGCTAAAATGTACACCACGGAGGCCTTTTTACATCTCTATAAATGCGTTTCCAATAGTTGGCTGCCACCGCATCCTGCTGATCAAAACAAGACTCTGTTTCATTACACAGACCCCCCAAGGTGGGTTATATTATGCAAATGTAGATGGCGCTGGTTATGTTGTATACACTAATCTGCCTTCTCAGAAGCAAAATGTCCCTAGCAAATGAATTGTAGTTTTGGTAAAAATCCATTGCATCTAAGTGTTCTTTTTATATGGATTTTACAATAAATGAGCTCATTAAAATGTTCCTATCGTTTACACAACGAGGAGGCGGCCATTTTGTGCGATGAACCAACTTACGGGCTATCAACTCTTATCTCACTAGGAACTAATGATGAAGGTCGATTCCACTAACAAAGTGGCTGCCTCCGCCGTGTATATTAGATGTCGACTTTGAGCTGGATTCCTACAACTTTTCAGCAAGAAAATATAGAAAAACAATACAAAGGTGACTGATCAATTTCGTCCACTGTGTCAGCAGCCGGGCTGGAAAACATCCCCTTATTATACGCTCCGTATAAAACCATACCTCAGGATTGTGACGATACACAATGGCAAAACTAATGTTTAAAAAGTACGTTAACCCCACTCAGTTCCACTTGGCAAAAAAAAAATAAAAAAAATTGCTTAAGGATATTCAAAAAATAAATAAAAATATATTTAAAAAAACCTATAACTATTAAAAAAAATGCTGTATTTAAGGAAGTGCAGGGGCAAATGCAGGATTTGTAGAGAGGGATTTCCACACCACGCCGCCAGTGGGCGTGACCAGCATGCATGGGGGCAGGGCTATAATATTAGACAGTACTTGGCTGCTCCCCAACTCTTCCTATCCCCATAATATACATGGGCAATGCTGCGTGTACTACTGTTAGGTGCACGCAGCTCTCTCTTTTCGAGCAGAGCCGTGTGAAGCCCGGGGCAGGGTCCAGCCACCTCAATTATACAGTGCCCCAGGCTTGGAGGAGGGTTTCCAGACACTAGGAACCCCCCCCCTCGGTTTGCCTATGAAGTGAGTGTTACTGTGGCGATATTAGTGCTATCGCTGGTGATAACCCTATGACGTATTGGGCGATGGTACACCTATGAGTGACCTGTTTCACCTTTTAGAGTTTATTTAAATGATAGAAACTTTATTCATTAGACACAAAGGTTTTCCTGTCAAGTGAACGCCCTGAAACGGCCATGGAGCAGCCTCTGCGCAGTCACAGTCGCCGCCATCTTGAAAATGGCCTTGTATATTTAACTCTTTACCGCAGGAGCTCACAAACGGTCATGGCTCCCTTGCCACACAATGTCAGCCAGGTGTCACTAGGTGTGATGTCACGGTAGTCACCATTACAGCGTTGTGCGGTGAGGTCTGGCAGGATGCAGACGTTGACCTGTTTCCTGAGCTGAGCGTGTGCTTCCTGTACTCATTGTTCTGTCACCCCGCTGCCTGCTGGGGACACTCGCAGCTGTCACCTGTCCAAAATTTATAGGGTCGTAAACAATTGCTTCTGAAATTATTTGGTTCTGGAAAAGTCCATGTTTTCCAGTGTAGCGCAGGCGACTGTCACCAATTATTGCTATATTCTAGGTTTTTATTAGTTGATAGTCCTTGAAAAAGAGTGTTTAAAATGTTGAATGATTACAATATGATCAGGGCCTTTAACCATGTCATGATGGGGGCTGTAGTACACTAAGGTCGACCTAGAAAACGCCATGTGCGACGCGGTAAGATAAACCCAACCCAACGCGTTTCGCCAGACCATTCTTTGCCATTGTGAGTCGTCTTGCAGTGGAATTGAAAGCCCAGATTTGTTCTTTTAGTTCCACTAATGAAAAAAATAAATAAAATTAAATACAATATAAAAAACAGATTTTATTTATTGTTTTATAAAGCAAAAAAAATATTTTTAAGCATTAATATAATTTAATAAAATAATTAATTCTGTCAGTAAAACATTTTTTTATGTTTTAACGCCCTGAACACGCACAGCTTGTACGGGTCTGTGAGCTCGTTGCGCCTGAACGCACCCAGAGCGCCACAATGCGTCTAGGGCTGGTACGCGCCGTTTGTTTAAATGTACCTTGCCACTTCAGTATATTACAGGCTATTGTGTATTTAGTGTTACAAAATGTATATGTGTGCTGTATATACTATATTACAGTATATGTTAAGTTTCCCTCAGGGACCTTAGTCCTTCTGCCCAACACTGCAAACAATTCTGTAGCCGCGTTCTTTCCAACCTGTAAGAAACAAGTTCCTTGTCCTCTACCTCGTACACAAACCTGTAAATGTAAACAAGTGTCCCTCGGTACTAATATAATGTCAGTTCATACACTTGGGAGCTGTAGAAACAGAGGCTGATATTGGGAAAGGAAAGGTATAAATATTACATGACGCAGGCTGCCATCTTCTGTTTAGCTTTCAATAATGTAAACTCTTTGGAAACCTATTCCCGTGGTCATTAATTACGTGTCCTGTACTTCCCGTAGAAGTATATATGTACATATATATATATATACATACACACAAGGATACATATGCCTGTTATTCATAGACATATATGTACAAACACATTAACGTACTTCCTTAGAACCATAATAACACCAGTATCAAATACTATTGTTCATTTCTATAAGCTGTACTTGCCAATTTTGAGGTTCTTAAAAGGCCAAACTGCAAGCGCAGGAGGCGTGTAAATTATGTAATTTTACCCCAATTTGCCTCAATTGCACCATCGCGTCATGGAAGAGGGGGTGGGGGGGGGGGCAAAATGACATTATTTGGTGCAATTGCCTGTTTCTAGGTTTGTATCTTTTCCAAAATACAGTCCTGGTGGGAGGGGCCTGCAGTGAAATCACAGCTCTGGTGGGAGGAGCCTGCAGTGACATCACAACTCTTGTGGGAGGAGCCTGCAGTGATTCCACCACTTTGGTGGGAGGGGCCAGCAGTAACATCATAACTCTTGTGGGAGGAGCCTGCAGTGACATCACAGTTTTGGTAGGAAAAGCCATCAGTGACATCACAGCTCTAATGGGAGGGGCTGCAGCGATATCACAACTCTGCATATTGGGAGTATGGCAGCAAACTACACCTCACACGATGCATTGAGTGCATTACAGCGGCACTAAGGTTCTGGGGCCTGATTCAGAGAAAGTCGCAATTATGTGGCCCAGGCTCAGTTGTAAACCTACAACCCCAAAGTTGCAACTCAAAATACGCTCTGAGCCCAGCAAGCCCTGGAGGCCTTGGCTTCTTGGGCACGCTAGAGCTTGTGGCACTGTAAACACCAGCATGCCGTGGCAGCCAGCATCTCCTGGAACATCATCGTCATCGCTGATTTGTAGCTCAGAACATGCAGAGGGAGCAGTATCAGCTTGGGGCAGTATGTGCTATAGTGGCCAGATGTGAGGAAACATTTGAAGGTTGGAGGAGCGTCTGGCCAGGTGGAGTTGGACCTTCCATGCAGGAGAAGTCTTGGAGGAGGAGGGAGTGAGAGGTGGTAATCAGAGAGGAGGCAAGGCTCAGGTCAGATCTAAGAACGAGAGGGAATGTATCTCCTGACGAGGTCAGAGATGTATGACTGGGAGGCGTTGGAGAAGGCTTTGAGGTTGAGGGCGAGTTGCGTTAAGTAAGGTAGGAGGCGCATTCAGAAACATAAGCGTTGAACAAGAGTGAACTGTGCTGCGAAGGTCAAGGGAGTGATGGGTGTCGAGAAGGGAATGAGCGAAGAGAAAGTGGGTTAGGTGGTTATACACAACAGGCTCTAGTAGTGTGGAAGCTAGGGGAAGGAGAGCAATGGATTGGTAGCTTGGAGAGAGAGATGGAGATATGAACGAGAGATGGTTTCTTGAGGACAGGAGAGAGGAAGAAATATGTGAAGATGAACAGGAAAGTGGTAGTGAAGAGGGAGAGGTGGAAGAGATGACCTAGGTGTAGGTAAGCATTACGGGGGAGGCAGTGGAGGAATTGTAAGGGAACGGGGTCAAGGGAACGGGGTTGATGGGGAAAGAGTAATAGAGGGGAGATGAGGGCATAGTTTATCCCGGTTTTGAAATCGAGAAAGATAGCAGATACCAACACCAAATAAAGTGTCAGCGAGCAGGTCAGACAGTCCTACGGGTTAATAGCAGTGAGTGTAACCCAGATCAACCAAAGTAAACAGGAATACCATACAGGAGGCCAAGAATCGCTGTAGGCTATTTGTTAGAGCATCACCGAGTACTGTGGCACAGTGGTTAGAATTACTGCTTGACAGTGCTGGAGTCATGGGTTCAAGATCTTTCTACCTTTGCGCAGGTCTAGTCTGGGTGCTCTGGTTTCCTCTCACAGTCCAAAAACATACTGGTAGGTTAATAGGCTTCTGTGAAAATGGACGCTAGTCTGTGTGTTGTAGGGAATTTAGACATTTAGACCTATCCTCTGCTGAGCAATGAAGCCTGCTCCGTCTATGAATGCCAATTACAGGTTAAGGGAAATTGAATGAAAATGCAAGTGACAGTGTGTGGTGTTTATTTAAGGCAATATACAGCGTGCTCTGCTTTTTTCCTCAAATCTCTCATTTTTTATCTAAATGTAAAGAGATTGCTTACAACACACAACATGTAGATCTCATGTGTCCCTGTCTGTGTGGCTTACCTGGTAACCCTAAGCTATATAGTACACCATGCACAAGGCTAAATATAGAGACGTGGCTCTGGGACTGACTCATCACCTCAAAACTATATAAGAAGCTCTACGGCCATGGTAGATTGGGGGGGGGGGGAGTGGTGACAGCCCAAACCCAACATGGAAGATTCCGTGACGCTAAAAGTTTCCACGGCGACTTGAGGGTCAGGAAGTCGGCTTGGTGGCTTCTTCCTGTCTCATGCAGCTGTAAAGATAACACCAGTAACACCCATCACATAGGAGGGGGTCTACAATGCACACACACACACATATATATTTTTATATATATATGTATATATATATATATATATATATATATATATATATATACACATAATAGCAATAATAATAGTAATGATAATAATAAAAGAACCTGCATACAATAGAACAATATGCTGCACATAGAGGAATAGTTAGATGCAATGTAGTCTTTGGTTCCAATGCGGACGGTAGGAGCACTACTGGTCCCAGCAGTCCATATGAGCAGTAACATACAGTGCTGTATACTGTGCAATCCTCCGTGTTGACATATGGATCCAAAATAAATCAGAGTGACGGGAGGATACCAGTAAGAAGATTCATTCCATTAACATAACTGCATAAATATATATTTGTATTGTAGTCAATGACAACGTAGCAAAATTCAGACTTTAAAACAGATTGTAAGACAGGCGAGATTCGGGCGAATTGTGGGGGACGTCTACGTTTCCATGGTTACCCTATACACCCTCCATCTCCTTCAGCATGCTGTCTGGCCCATACCGTCTCCCACCATTGCTCTGCCGCAGCGTTCCTCATCGGATTTACTCCCAAATTACCGTCTCTTCGCTCCTCTCTCTATCGCTTCCTCCATCTTTCCATCTCGCTCCTTTCAGCAGCTGCTCCTACTTAAAAATCAATTTGTCCAGATTAGCAGTAGGCAGGGACGGGCCGCGGTACTGGCAGCTCACCCGCTTCCTGGGCTGTGGCGTTATGGCCTTAGCCTGCCGAGACATCAGCTAATAGTGGGCGAGTCCAAACGACTTTAATTATCTCATAGTAAGTAGTGTAATTAACACTTAGGTCAGTACTGAGCGGACAACGTCTGCTCATGAGGAAATTTTTTAGAACTTCAAGAGGGAAAAAAAATCTTGGATGCTTTCGGGGGGACTTCAACTAGCAGCGAAGTGTATCACGGACGTTCCTGAGACACTTTGCGGCGGAGATTTGACAGGCGTCTACGCTCATTTTTCCTCGTGCTCCATATGGTGCAAGGAATAATGAGCAGAGATTTCTAGTGTAACCGCCGGCAATGTGCGCGGCACAATGTCCGAGCGCAACATCGGCGGCAACTGGATTCCTCCTTTGCCTCAACTGTTTTTATTAAGGGTGCAAACCGATCTAGGTTTGTATCTGTAGACCCTACATTGGGGGAGCATAGTGTAGACAAGAGAAACACCGCCCCCCTCTCCGTACGCTCAGCCCCTCCATCTTACCCCATAATTACAGCCGCTATAGACATTTAGATCAAATGCACCTCAAAATTAGAAATTGCGCACCTCACGTCTCTCAGTCCCACGCTCAGGGTCCTATTCATCAACGGTCAAACATGAGACAAACAATAATGGTGATGTTCCCGCCGGCGGTAGGGCTTGTTATGGCATAGCCCTATCTACAGAGGCTACTGCGGAGGCTATGCCTGCGCTGGAAAGATTCGCCGGCGAACACGTAGTGCTTGTGCTGCCCGAAATACTTGTTCTGTTATCGACATCTCAGGGTGACAATAACAGTTCAAAATCATTTTTAAAAAAATGCAGTATTCTGAGAATAAAGTAGATTTTTTTTATACATTAAATAATATTTAAACATATTTTTTAACTCTTTAAATAAACAAAACCAAGAAAGTAAAACAAATACAGTATGTTATTAGAGGAACTGAAGGCGAAATCTGGTCTTTGGAGCCGGCAAGTAGCTCCCGCAGGCAGGGCCGGATTAACCATAGGGTTAAGGGTTAAGGGGGGGGGGGGTGTGCGGCTCGGATCAGGGGGGGGGGTGCGGCTCGGATCACTGGGGGGGGGCCCTCACGAGGGAATGGAGGCCCCCTTAGCCCAGGGGCCTCCATTCCCTTAATTTGGCCCTGCCCGCAGGCGCACAACTGCAAAGTTTGGCGCGACGAAGCATTAATTCACCTCTTAAATGACGGCAGTTGAGTTTTTTTGCTTAAATATCTTTGATTTTTAATTAAACTGCAGCAATAAATGATTTTTTTTTTATCACCAAAATCAGATGTTCCATGGGGCTCTCAGTGATCAATAGCCCAATATGTCCTTTATTATTTTTGTTGGAGGAGGAACATTTAGAGCAAAAAAAATTAAAATACTGCCCCCTGAACGTTAATGCCCTTAGTGAGCACCCGGGTGACCTACTTCAGACATCAACGCTGTCTCTTACCGGCTTCCTGAACAAACCCACAAACCACAGAAGCTGCCTCTTCATTATCAGACTCTTTGTTCCTGATAGCAGATGTTACCAGCCTCGCGTCAGAGATCGGGGCAGGATTACTGTATCTGGGCCTCTATACTGTAGGAGTACTGAGGCCTGCAGAGAAAAGAGCAGGCCTCTGGCAGAGACAATGCCACCGGAGTTTAGAATAATAATGAGACTTAATAGTGAAATTGCTGAGGCGATAGTGGAGCCAGATGGCCCTTAATATGCTGGCGCTTTCTGGTGTCCGCTGCAAGCAGCAACGCGCTGCCAAACCCTCAATTAGCCTGGGAATGTTAATTAGTTATTACAATGGTGAAAGCATGCCATTCTAGTGTCCTGAAATTACTCATTTACATCGCGGACGTCCACCTGCCGCCTTAGCGGCCAACGGTGACCTTACCGCACGACCTTTCTGCCCTATCGTGCCCTCAGACCTCATTAAATGATATAGCTTTACTAAGACGTGAGCTGCAAGCATATGTGTATAATTAGAGAGAATTAACATGCGAAGCAGCAGAGCTGTTCTCAGTGAGGTGGAATTAAACGTTTTCTTCCACATTCCTCTGTCAGACCTTAAAGGTTTTGGCTACTTTAGGAAGCTCCCTGCAGAAAGTGCCCTATCCAAGTAGTGTTGAGGGGGGTTTCTTGCCTCTGGTACTCCCACCTTTATATCTCCACCCTTTCCTATTATTCAATAAGCCGGAAGGGGCTGCCCGACATCACCTCCAGATCGCCTCGATACCGACCGCTGCGGTGCAGAATCTGGATGGGACACAAGGGATAATGGAGGAGGTGTGAGAAAAGATAATGAGGCACGGACTGTTCCCGGAGACACCTCGCGTCTAACTGAATCCCCCCCCCCTCCCAGAGAGTGTGCTTAAGAATTTGAACATGGAGGACACCAGCCACTAGGACAATTTAAAAAACTAGGGAAAGAAGGCGTGTGAGTGATAGAGCAACTGGATTGGATGTGCACAGCACCAATCAAATCAGCGGCTGCTTTCACCTCCCACCCTAAACTGTCTGAATACCAGTCATCAGCAGTGAATGACTGACAGAGAAGTGGGAAGATGGAAGGCAATGGTTACAGATAGGCAGGAGTTGCTGAGACTTCTAGTGCCACAACAGCCAAAGAGCATCAGAGAGCCTAAGCCTAACTCAAGGCCTCAAAGGGTTAATGAGCGGCCGAAGCCGACAGCAACGTGTCCCGTCTCCCCAGGGTCTCCAAGAGACACATTACTGATATCAAACATATATAATAAGCTGCAACACATTATCACTGTATTACGTCGTGCCGAACAACGCCGGGCAAGCCGGCTTATTTATAGATTTAATATCCCAAATATGTTCAGGGGGCATGTGAGTAAGTTATTTCCAGTGTGTGTCGTCAATGTAACGTCTCTTGATTTTATCTACATCCATCCTCCTGTTTTTCGCCTGGCTCCAGTTTTGACAGGAATCACATTTTAATCTCTAAATTCACCCACAATGTGTTTTCTTAGATATAGTGGTTTATTTTATGTAACATATTGAAATAGATGTTTTACTTTACAACCTCAACAATCACCAAAATTAGTTGTCCATCAGTTTTTCACTGGCTACTTGTATATACATAGAGCAATCCCAGAAAATATTCATGAACTGAGTCTGTCTAATTATCCCAACTATAGGGATACCAAATATTTGTACATTACTCTGGATGTTAGGAGTTTGACCCTTCAGAATTGCACAATGTTCATATTACAATTTGGTTTTTTTTCGGTCCTCTCCCGTTTGCTGGACCCGTTGTCTGTCAGATGGGGCTCTTTGTGCCAGCACAGGACACTCTATATGCGACACATCTGCTCTCTCTCATATTTGTGATGATATTGTTATGGGAAAGAGAAGACAAACAATGGCATCTCTACTGAATCAAACTTACTAGCACATCACAGAAACTAGGTCAGTTTCTATAACAAAAAGAAGAAGAAGGTTTGAATTTAGGTTAGTCCAACACATTCACAGTCCAGCCTTGTATTGATTAGGAATTTCACATGCTCCTCGGGTCTCATGAGATTCGATTGCCGTTAGTTGCTTCTCAGTTTCTATGAGTATTAAGGGAATATACATTGAAAGAGTGAAAATCCCTATCGGTGGCAAAATAAGGTTTAATTTCGCTTTGCCCAATAAATAAAATTGGTTACTGCTGGTGTTTTTTTACACAGTATTGGAAAGCCCAAATCGGTCCTTTAATTCCATTGGGCATGTGCGGACAGACAAGCTGGCTCACCCAAGTGCCTAATTTGTGAGCCCCATAGCAAAACCTTTAGGGTCACAAAGTTTCTAGTGAAAGCTCCTTTGCCTTCGTGTCCCATAGAGAGTCCTTACCGTATTGGTCAGCCAGATGTCTAGCGGAACCTTGCGGCCAATTGAATCTGCCCCCTAGAATGTTGGCTCATGTGCAAGGCATTCTGGGACTTTTAATGCCTTTCCGATGTTGACCGTGACACAGCGGGGAAGTCACGAAGCTGACCGCAGACACTGCGCTATTCTGCAGCGCTCAGAGGAGATGGTAGGCCCAGAGCCACAAGAGCGCCAACTATTCAGGACCAATCATCGTTTATCAATGGCAGGATGTGATTTTTATTTCCATTTCTTCGAACTTCCCACTTTATAAACAATATCTTTTTTATTTAATTTTATTTGGTAGGTAATGTAATGTTTCCTTGCCATAAAGTAGCGGAATTATGTCACCCAGCCCCAATCTATCGTCATTACACTCTGAGTGAATGGGAAAGGGCAGCGATTGTACAACTGGGTGATTGGTGAAGCAATGGATGCTGGGAAATAATAAACAGGTTTAATAAACAGGTTATGTCTGTGTGATATCCTAGCCTGAGACTGGGCCTCTGGAGACGGCTCTTGGTAAATGTTGACAGAGCTGCGTGAGGGGAACGCTTTTTATGTTGCATCGATTTGCCAGAAAGTGATAAGACCTGAATGGAAAGTCAGTGACACCTGTAATGGGTGAGAAGATTACACAGAGGACACGATCTTCTGCCACACAATCAACGCACAAAACTGACCGGATAAAGCTTTCCATCATTAGGTTATATTACTGCCGTCACTTTCTCACATTCTCTTTTCTGTGACACCTGTTCCACTTTCCCTTCCTTCTGTTCCTCCCGTCCATGACAGATGGCAAACTACAATTCCCATGATCCTCTTGTATACCAGGGTAACAGAGAAATCGGTCTCCGGAGGAGTACGGTTTCGTCACATATGTAGTATGTTCTAAACATGCTTCTGCTGTACGTCCGTCGGGTTGTGCGATAAAGGCTTATGTGTTTGCTTGGAGTTTTTAATGCAAGATTTGAGCAAAGCGTGTTGGCCAGTCTGCAGTTTCCACCAATGTCTGTGGTTTTTAGACTGACGCAATCAGTTCGGAACTCACACTGAAATTTTTACAAATGTTTCTGAACAACACTGATTTTATGGAATTGATTTTGAGCAACAAATTATATTAAAATCATACTTGCCAACTCTCCCGGATTGTCCGGGAGACTCCCGCATTTTGCGAGAGTCTCCCGGACGAGTGTGGCAATCTCCCTGATAGGAAGGGGGAAAAATTCAGTTAAAACGCCGCGATTCACCCGGAATCGCGGCGTTTAGCCCCACCCCCGCTGTAAAATGACGCGATTTGCGTCATTCCGTCATGGGGGCGGGGCCAAAATGACGCGATTTCGCAGCCCCGCCCCCTGCACGCCCACGTCCCAGCCGGCATCTCCCGGAAAAAGAAAAAAAAATGTTGGCAAGTATGATTAAAATATTAAAACACAACAACGAATTCAAGAAATTTATGTTATAAACGGATTCTATTATACTCTTAAATGATCCTTTTAAACACCTTTTGTTGTTTGGACCAGTAAAATGTAGCACATTGCCCTGCAAACTGAACCTTGAAACTACTCAGGTCCAACGGAGTAGCTACAGGGGTGGGAAGAGGTGTAGGGGATATATTTACTAACCTGCGGGTTTGAAAAAGTGGAGATGTTGCCTATAGCAACCAATCAATCAGATTCTAGCTGTCATTTATTTATTACATTCTACAAAATGACAGCTAGAATCTGATTGGTTGCTATAGGCAACATCTCCACTTTTCAAACCCGCAGTTTTGTTAATATACCCCGTAGTGTCTATTGGTCACATGTTGCCACCACCCCCAAATTCTGGTGCCTTAGATAGAGTTATCCCTAATTGGAGAAGTCACTGCACTCAGTTCTAGTGTGTGTTTGTGTGGGTGTATGTTAGGGAATGCAGACTGTAAGCCCCAATGGGGCATGGACTGATGTGAGTTCTCTGTACAGCGCTGCAGAATTAGTGGCGCTATATAAATAACTGCTGCTGCTATTGATGATGATGATACTATAATGCATTTTCCTAAAAAATGTCATTTAGATGGAATACTAGATTAAAGGAGGGGAGCAGCAGAGGTAAATGTCCAGGATTGTATACACTATTGGAAATCTATAGAATTAAACCTGACTGAACTTGGCTGATGCCCGCTTGATAAGCTCATTTTAATACTGTTTAATACATTTTGCATACTTTACCTAACTTCGGTACCACCTCCCGCCTTTAATGTGACTTATAATTAGCCCAGTCAGCGGGTCGGTGCAGAGTTTGTCAGAGCTGAGTTGTATAGATTTCCAATAACGTATAAAATCCTGATCATTTACCTCTGCTGACCCCCTCCTTTAATCTATTATTCCATTTAATTAACATTTTTAAATAAATATCAACCTGGTCTCTGAAAAGCTGTGGGTGTGCGCCATTCACAATTTTCTGATCATTTAGTTATAGACGAGGAAGATCTCAAACTCTTTGTACTGCTTATGAAAATGGAGTAAACTACTTGTAAAATATGAAGGCAAATTCGAAGGCAGCACTCTAAACATTAGCAGACCTGAGGGTCAATTTATACACAGTGAAGGTGTTGCCCATAGCAACCAATCAGATTCTAGCTATCATTTATCCTGAACATTCTAGAATGTGATAGCAGGAATCTGATTGGTTGCTATGGGCAACACCTCTACTTTTCCTTTTTAGCAGTTTTAGTAAATCTACCCCCTAATCTAGCTTACTGCTACTACGGTCACTTTATATTTTACTTATGATCCCACTAATATAAGGGTTAATAATAATACCTCGGGTTCCCCTTCTCTTTTGAATGCCTGGCTATGGTCACTAGAAAAGAGTGACTCTCCCACTTTTTGGTTTGCAGGATAATTCACCATATTTTCGGTAAATTCACTCACAAATCACTTATTACAGGTTCAAACTAAAAAAAAAAAAGTTACTTCAGAAGAAAGTTTAAGGGTACATCTGTTCCTGTTATAGCGTTTAATGTTCAAAAACAACATTTTAAAAGGCCAAATTTTGGTGAACACCCCCCAAAAATTCAGGGTGCCCTTTGAAAGCATTCTTCCCCTGAATTCAGTGGAGATTGAAGATTTGCAGAACAGCGATCTGTTATAGCCGCTGAAGTGTTAAACTACATAACTTCAGGTTGAGCGGCCTGGGATCTAATAACGTGATGAAATCATTTCTTATTCGGGTGTTATTTTTGCAAAGCAATATCCCCCTCTCTCTGCCCCCCATCGCTCCACACAACTTCTACTGCCTCTATTTCCTCCCCTGTGCAATTCACCTGCTAATGGCAAATCCCACTTAGATAATGCCGCTCTGTCAGTGTTACTAAGGTAACACTTGGGACCTGTCATGTTGTCACCAGCCTCTACGTCATACCCCAAGTCATGACTTCCTCCAACCCCCCACCAAAAAAAAATCAACAAGCAGCAACTTAACTCCATCGCTGCTGGAGGGGACCTGTGGGCTAAACTCTGGCTCCTCTCCAGCAATTACTTCTGAAGGAAAAAAAAAATATTAAATAAAAAACAGAGGGGGTGTCTATATAACATGGGTGACCGTTAAAGCGCAAAGATACTTTCTTCCCGTCAAACATAAGTGAGGATCAAGGCACTTTAATCAGGCGTACATCTTCTGTATGTATTCGGGTGTTGCTTGTGGCCGCTCTGCTCCCAATTCAAACACATTTTCGCAGCAGCTGACAGGTCTATATAAAGCTGTCTCGGTTTTGGGGGCCTAATTGCCTCTGTTAGCAGAATGTTGGGAGAGCGCGCGTGTCGTTTCCCAGTTTGCGAACGAGCCGTTCAGAGCAAAACAGGACCAGAGTCTGTCTATAAATATCTCGTTGCCAGTAATGAGGAGATGGGAGCTCTGAAAGTGTGATGAGGAATAAGTAGTGATACTCGGTGTGTGAATATAGAACAATTTATACTCCACTCCAGGGCGAGGGGGAGACGGTTCTGTTGTTGTTTCACAAAGGCGCACTGTCAGCCGCTGTACGGAATCCGGGTGGGTGCCATAGGCAAACCGAGGGGGGCGGGGGGTTACCTAGTGCCTGGAAACCCCCCTCCAAGCCTGGGGCACTGTATAATTGAGGTAGCTGGACCCTGCTCCCGCTTCACAAGGCTCTGCTTGAAAAGGGAGAGCTGCGTGCACCTAACAGTAGTGCACGCAGCATTGCCCATGTATATTATGTGGATAGGAAGAGTTGGAGAGCAGCCAAGCACTGTCTAATATTATAGCGACGCCCCCATGCATGCTGGTCACGCCCACTGGTGATGTGGTGTGGAAACCCCCCCTCTACAAATCCTGCGTTTGCCCCTGGGTGCGAGCTGGGTGCGATGAGGTAATGAGACCTCAAACTCACATAGTGCCTCATGCCTCAGTTTAGTCTTGGCAGGTGTGCTCTACCGGCAAGTCTGGGGTCTTGCAGTGTGTAATGCCCCCCAAACATCCCTTGATTATTGTCACCGTTAGTGCCTCGTGTTTTCAGTGTCTCGTGCCTCACTGGTAAGTACTGAATTGGATACACACTCATGATGAATATTGGTTAAGTCTGCAAAATGGCTGCATCCACATGTTGGGTACACTTTAAAGGGGGTTTCAACCTTCGTTGGGAGTGAGGGTAACAACAAAGTAGTAAATTGGTGGTGTCCGGCCCCACGGAATAATTGCCCCACAGGCCATTCCCCTGCATTCTGCCCACTTCCTAGTGACGCGTTTCGAGTGGAGCGTCATTGCGTCGAGCGGCAGAGTCAAACTGAGGCCAGTTGCCCCGCCCCCTTCTATGGTCACACTTCATCGGATGTAAAGAGTTGGCAGGTATGACGTATGTATGTCCCTTCAGTAAGTGCTATACAAACAAGACAGAACATGAACTACGGACTCTTATTATTACTTTGGAGACATTTTTACAAAGTACAGGGCACATCATTGTTTTTTATTTTTTAATCAAAACTTTTCTTGAACTATCTCCTATTCCCTGGGTGCTGATTCCATAACGTTACTGCTCTTACTGTTACAATAAAATATAATAGTGCCATAAAATTGGAGCTTACCTCATCTGTCGTGAGGGGCATACAGATGCGGTATTCCTTCACCAGCATACTGATGTAATAACCTGGATTCACCTCCGGAGGCAGCCTAAGAGAGACAGGAATATGAGTGTCAAAATGACCTTAAGTATCACGTTGTAATATTATTATTATTATTACCATTTATATATATATATATATATATAGCGCACTAATTCCGCTGCGCTGTACAGAGAACTCACTCACATCAGTTCCTGCCCCATTGGAGCTTACAGTCTAAATTCCCTAACACACACACACACACACAGACACACACACACACACACACACACAGACTAGGGTCAATTTTGATAGCAGCCAATTAACCTACCAGTATGTTTTTGGAGTGCGGGAGGAAACCGGAGCACCCGGAGGAAACCCACGCAAACACAGAGAGAACATACAAACTCCTCACAGATAAGGCTGATAAGTGCTATAAGGCAGAAGTGCTAACCACTTAGCCACCGTGATTCCATAATAAGTTTGTGTTATGAGTGGGTACCCATGTCTTGCTGTTGCTTTCACTGAACAGTCATGTGATGTGGGGGAGACCTGTTTGAGTACATAAGTCCTGACAGACTTTTATTTAGTGATTTCCAGGGATTCCTTGCTGTTGAGCAGGTGAAACTAAACACAGTATAAGCGGTTTCATCACGAAGGATCTCGGAGTACAACAATCCCCATATTGACATGGAAGCGACTATTGGTTTTGTGTCCTGTATTTAGCATTGTACCAAATCTAAGTTATGCATTTTATGAAAAGTAAAAAAGATTACACAATTTTGACCATTTCCTCATATTTTTTTAGGTGGTCCTGGTACTGATCAGTGCATAGTACCACTTCAATGCTACTTTGCGCAGCATTTGTAACAGTAAACTGGCTACTTACTTAGAGGGAGATTTATCAAACCTTCTATAAAGGAAAAGTGGAGTGGTTCCCATAGCAACCAATAAGATTCTAGTTATCATATACTAGAATGTACTAGATAAATGACAGCTATAATCTGATTGGTTACTGTGGGAAACACCTCCAATATTCCTTTTTAGAATGTTCGTTAAACCTGCCCTTTGTGATCTTGAAAAAAAGACAACACGCACATCCAACGCTAGCTGTTCTGAAAGAGAGAAGGGCTATAGACGCTAGGGGGTATATTTACTAAACTGCGGGTTTGAAAAAGTGGAGATGTTGCCTATAGCAACCAATCAGATTCTAGCTGTCATTTATTTAGTGCATGCTACAAAATGACAGCTAGAATCTGATTGGTTGCTATAGGCAACATCTCCACTTTTTCAAACCCGCAGTTTAGTAAATCTAGCCCTAGGTGTTTAAACCCAGTAACATTACACCCTGGTAAGATGTCTGCTAACATCCATCTCCTCAGCCGACACACTGTGAATCCACTATCTTTTTGCTTTGTGTGTTATATTCTGCTAAATATTCTACTGTCATGAGCCTGACTTTTGCCATTCTCGTTTGTACAAGAGCTTGCAATCTATAATCACTGAAAGTGGTGGTAATGGATTCATTTTCTTATGCTGTGCCACTCAAGACTTGGTTTGTAAATCAGATCTTGCTTGGAGTTGCTATGTTGTCCTCGTGTTTAGATGGATTTCCTCCGAGTGATCCGGTTTCCTCCCACACTCCAAAAATAAAATGGACCCGTGTGTGCGTGTAACTTGCTTTCCTATACTTGTGGGGACATTGACCTGCTTACACACC
This sequence comes from Mixophyes fleayi, assembly GCF_038048845.1. Classification (NCBI taxonomy): domain Eukaryota; kingdom Metazoa; phylum Chordata; class Amphibia; order Anura; family Limnodynastidae; genus Mixophyes; species Mixophyes fleayi. The sequence continues at coordinate 15,933,670 of NC_134408.1, forward strand.
AACACTGTGGGAACCTTGGTCGTGGTGGGGACAAAAAATGAGGTTCCCACAAAGCTTCCAAAGGCTAATCAATGCAGGGGATCTTGCTGATATGCTCGGCATAGATATCTGGGAGGTCCCTTCGAGACACTTTTGTCAGACCAAAAGTGTGCGTGTGTCCGATGTGGAGGGGAAAGTGTGTGCACGCCACCACTAGATGGTCAGTTGACCATCCATACGTATGTCCCTCTATGAGCAGGAAGAGGAGGAGATTACAGCTTTCCTGGCCTTTTTACACCGAATGGGAATAAGAGACGGTCGCATCCGTCTGGTGCTGAAAGTAAAGTGGGGTCAGAGCAGCAGGACACAGCCCAGTGCTTTGACTACAGCCCGGAGAGCAGTGGCCATGAGAATGCCCCTGACACTACAGAGGAGAGTGGTTCAGACACCAGCAGTGATGCCCCATTGTCCGGCAATGGAAAAAAAGTGCAGGTACCCAGACATGTGTTCTACGTATGACTATTCTCCGCTGGATGGCAGCGGTGCTTTAAACACAGAAGGTTGGAAAGATGGCGCAGTGTCCGTCCAAACCCTATCCACAAACAGTGATGGCTGAAGGGCGTATAACAAAACGCAATACTGGCCGTACTGTGAGAAGCCCCTATCAAAAATAGCCTGGTATATGGAGCATGATCACTGCAATGAGACTGAAGTAGCCTGGGCCCTGAAATCCCCCAAAGCACGAGAAAGAAAGGTGCATGCAACTGGCACATCTTCACCATAGAGGCAGCTTTGCACACAATGCCGAGGCCACAAGAACAGGACGTGGTGTGCAAACTTCCAGACAAAGAGATGGATGCCGAAGGCTTCATGCACCATGTAGCCGGCCAGGGCTTGTTTGCAAGAAAATATCTGTGGCAACACATGAAGAGATGTGAGCTAAACCGAAGGGGCAACAAGCTCACACCTGGCAAGAACAGAGTCCAGTCACTGAGTGCCTTTGCTCAGCCTGTTCCACCTGAAATCAGTGGATGGAATCTTACTCGCAGTCAAAAATGATGGATGCATCATGCAGATGGGACAGCATCTGTTCCACCGGGTCGGATCAGATATTAGCAGGCACGAGTACATCAGAGAAATGGGCAGGCTACTGCTACAGGCTAAAAGAGCTACCCCTTTGGTGAGAGGCTCGGGTGGCATATGCCTGTTTGCTCAAGAGTGTGTCAAAGATTCAGTTGACACTTCCACATCAGAAGAGAGGTTGGTGTAGGGACCCTGCAACACGGGACCGGTGCCCAGCCAAGGCTTCCACAGGTCGGTGTAGCACACAGTTTCGTTAGGCAAAAGCACTTTGCCTTCTCTTAATTTGGCAGAGTTGTAATGGACCACTCTACTTCCTTTGAGGTTGTAAAGAAGTGCAGAGGAAAGCTTGGGACAGAGAGGAGATCCAAGCTGTGGAGAAGCACATGATGAAGTTGATCCAAACACGCCGGGTGTCCTGCAGGCGTGACTGTGTTGCGTGCCTCATGGCTGATCCATCAGCACTGAAAGATCTGAACTGGTCGGGGGTGAAAGTCTACATAAAGATCCGCATAAGCTATAAAGAGGGATCAAACTTGCTGAAACGATACGCAGTAGTTGAAGAAATGCTTTGGATGACTATAAACTCTGAGTACAACACGGATACTCCCATCTCTCAGAGTTGCTATGGTGATATTGCTTAGTTTTATCAAGTATAATGTTTTAATTATAACTTTGCATTCTGGGATCTTCGATGCATTGAGATTCACGGATGATGGTCCGTTTGAGCTCAACAGAAGGGCTAACATGTTAGCTGCTACGTAATCTTATCCATGCATATAAACGTATGCATAACGTCTTCTCATTTAGAATGACTATGATCCTTATCTACAACACAGTAGAGGTTACAGCTGCATTTCATTGTCCTCTACGGCCATGGGCTTGCGCTCGGTGTTTTTCGGTGGTGCGCCAAGCATCCTAAATTCCGGCCTACTCATCCCTTATACAACCTCCCATACCCATTTATCGTGTGCATTTTAAAAAGACAAATATTATTATTTTTAGAAATTATTAGAACTACCGACAAGGTAAATACCATTAATTTAGACTTTGGTATTTAAAAAAAATTAAAATAAAAATTAATTTTACTTTACTGGCTCCCAAAACTTGCAGCCTGAGACAGCTGCCCCAGTCGCCTTGTCCGGATTTTGTGTCACACATACAGTGGGTCTCCAATCCATGCCCGTACACGTGTTCATATAGTAGTATCTAAAAGACAATGATATGGGCAGCACAGTGGCTCAGTGGTTAGCACTTCTGCCTTACAGCATTAGGGTCATGAGTTCGATTCCCAACCATGGCCTTATCTGTGTGGAGTTTGTATGTTCTCCCTGTGTTTGCGTAGGTTTCCTCCAGGTGCTCCGGTTTCCTCCCACACTTCAAAAACATACTGGTAGGTTAATTGGCGGCTATCAAATTGACCCTAATCTGTGTGTGTGTGTGTGTGTTGGGGAATTTAGACTGTAAGCTCCAATGGGGCAGGGACTGATGTGAGTTCTCTGTACAGCGCTGTGGAATTAGTGGCGCTATATAAATTGATGATAATGATGAATGATACATATGACAGCAATACTTTTAGTTTTATAATAATTTTAGTTTTAGCAACCACCAGATGCAATAGACCACAAGCTACATTAGTTGTCACTCAAGTGTTTGCAACGACTACCATCTGTATTGTGAACGCGTTTATCTACTCATCACTACTTTCTTTGTGAACCATGGAAGGCGCTGCGGGCCAATGTACCACAGGCAGATATAAAACCACCCCTCAGTGTGTTCTCTCAGGCACTTATCAGATTTAAAACAGAAAGACGACAAAAGGATTCATTTGCTAACATTGCCTACTGGTGCAAAACCTGCTCTAAACCACATCAACCAATCAGAGATTTACTTTCGTTATCTAAACTTATAGGCTAATTGCTGATTGGTTGTGGTGACTCACAACAACACATAAATGCAATGTAGTGCTTGAAATGTCAACCGTTCACATGACAGAAAAAAAATAATAATACGTCCCCGGAATGATATCAGTTAAATCTATGACGTCTCAGGAGTATATGACTCATGTTATAAACCACACACTGCTAATTATAGAACGGACATGAGGGAACATGACATTGAATGGTAGATTACCATCTCAACGTCCCATCATGGCCGCCCAGTCGCCTCAGAGATCTGACCGACCTTACAGTCCTCAGGGTACAAAGATACATGTACTAGGCATGTTCATACCAGATGTGTTGTCTCTGTGTGTTTGCTGGTTAGTCAGTGACATTTGTTGTGCTAGTGTCCAACCGTTACAATAATCCTTTGAGCTGTGACAATGTTCGCTATAAACAGGGGCTGACTGGCAAATTTTAGCCTGGGGGAGAGACTTAGCTCAGCAGCCTATTCGGAACATTTTAAAGGAAAAAAATGCTGATAGCCCAATGCCCCAGACCAAGGTAGCCCACTATGGGACCGTCCTGATGGTCTGATGCTCCCCTGCCCCCAGCCAGCCCCTACCTACAAGAATAAACTTCTAGGAAGAATGCACCTAACAGACTTAGAATCATATCCCAATACAGCCATTACTGAGGGAATTATGAAAATATTTTCCTACTAATTATACATATATCAATTACCGGTATATATTTCAGTTGATTGGGCATAACTCTCATAATCAGATTTCTTTAATCTTTCACTAGGAGCATTTAACGAGCATTTAACTATGAATAATGGCTGCAATTAAATCTGCAGATTACACAAGCTCAGTATACTAGTTCCCTTATGGTGGTTTCAGACTAGACCCTTGTTTAGTACAAGTGAACAGATATCTCCTGCAGACAAGTTTGTTTCTTTATCAGGTTGTGACTTATAAACAGACTGGAAGACCATAACAGAAATTAAGACAGTATGATAGTGAAGCATATATATATATATATATATATATATATATATATATTCTGTATGTAGGCGATCTATTAACGGACAGCCAATCAGGTGAGGGGAAAATGCAGATATGGATCCACCAAACTGTGGGAGAAACTTTATATCTTCAGTAATTGGATTCTTTATATAAAAGGTCATGTAAAATACATTTAAAACTGGTTATTAACAAGAGATAGTCTCAACCATGTCCATTCTTACGCCATCATTATCCACAATTGAAACATTCCGCAATTTGTGAAACAAAGGGTTACAACTATTTTTCCCCATTTTAAATATATTTTCCACATAATTCTACTCTGTATCCCAAATACCTCAGCGTACACCTCAGTGTTAGCACGGGTTATTTGTAGAAGAGGCACAATCGTTTGAAAATCCATCTAATTATAAGCAAAATATTAAATTTCACTTTTCTATTAGGTATTATTTTGTGTACGGTTTTATTTTATAAATTAACACCCAAGTATATTCTACAGTGTGGTACAATAAGGTTAGAACAAAAACCAGCAATACAGAAATGTATATTCAAACTGAAAGTGCCCTGGTCAACAGAGCTTACAATCTAAATGTTCTAATAAATGTCACAAGCCATTCAATAGCAATGGAGCGGGAAGTTGCAACTCTCCGTTTTATCTGACCACTGTATCAGCATATTTAAAGAGGTTAGAGCCATTGTGGTACTACAAGTTCCAGCATGTCCTGACAATCCAAGATAGGCAACCTGTGGCTTTCCAGTAGTTTTAGAACTACAATTCCCAGCATGTCTCTGTCCCAGCATGCCTCTGGAGAACCAGAGTTAGAGGAACCTTAAGCAGATATTGTGTAATGATCAATATTTACCCCCGAGAGACCTGTAAACTGAGATTACAGTATGAAGCATTGGCCCCATTACAGAAGGGAGAAGTGTACGTCCTACCTGTGTGACACCTCACTGATAACTTATTGTATTTTTATTATCCCAACACTTGGGTGGTTAATATGGTAGCGTGACATATATGTCCTTCTAATCAGAAAAGTAATTGTTATGTGTTATGATAAATTAAAAAGAAAAAAAGTGAACATACAGTTCCTGCAATCACGTCCTCAAACACGCACATTACATTACACAGATAACATATGCAATCACATATGACATTGTAATCAGTGGCATGGTTAAATAATTATGCAGACACTCATTGCTCAAGCAGTCCCTACGTGCAGGAGATGGAGTTGATTTTCTATGCATATATATATATATATATATATATATATATATATATTGCAGGTAGTGTATTATGCTGAAGTTCGCTGTGTCTTGAGCTCTAACAATCCTCTGTGTTACATAACTGCCTTGTACATTGTTTAGGTTACACTTTGAATGTATATGTATAGTGCTTAGCCTTCGCCTCCCTGTGCATGTGATAAGTTCTTTATCTCTCTGTCTCCCTCTACATTGCCCAATAACCTTCCTATTTCATCAGCCTTGGTCTGTTGTGTGCGGCAGCAAAGAGCTTGCACTCTAATGACCTGCCGACCCAGCTCTTGTACAGAAATCAGGACACCCTTAACAGGTGCAGCGAATACCAGAGGACCTGTCATTCTCTCCTGGGCACCACGATGTGTGAGACAAATGAAGTGACTATATGTGGGCGCTGGTTATAATCCAGGAGGTTGGAGAGACCGTCCTGGGATACAGGGCTGGGTGGGACAGCTCTTACCTGTGCAGACGTGTGAGGATGCTGGTACTTGTCTCCGTCCTCCAGTTACATGTGCCAGCTTTATCCCTCTTTTCCTCTATGTCGTTGCCACGGTTATCCCACCACCCACCTTTCCCTGTCTTCCTGCTGCTGGGAAGCCGGAGTTCTATTTGCACAAGTAGGACGTGATACGGAGTCACCTGGGTGCAATCTGCTGCTCTCTGCTCTTCTTATTTTTGGGACTTGCCTCTCTCCTCCCCTGGCCCTGCTCCTCCTCTCTGCAAGGGTCTGTTTCGGGTCCCTCTGTGTGTCTTTGTTGTGGGTGTGACACTTTTCTTGGTCTCTCTATGTGGTTCTCGTCTTCATCTCCCATCCACGTTCCTCTTCTTTCTCTGTGTCTCACTCTCCTCTCTGCTGCTTGTGCCAGGGTGTGTCACACACTCATCACACTCTTCTCACACTCCCCCCCCCCCCCTTACATTTGTCACTCCGCGTGTCTTAATGAACACAGCTTGCTTTTAACACTCAGCGTGCCTCTGCAAAAGAATATAGCGCCCCTCTTTTATCTCTACCCTGTGGGGTGTGTCACTGGTGGTCCCGCTTTTCTTTGTCTCCTGTCATAGCTCTATCGCTATCTTCCGGCTTGTGTGCCAATAATTCATATAATTCAGTTTTTTGTGGGCAGTAACGCCCAGAGATTCATTTTTAAAGATGCCAAATTTCTTGAGTCAAATCTACAAACGCATTAGCTAATTAGCAGGTGTAGTAATGCAAAAAGAAAAATAGATAGATAGATAGATAGATAGATAGATATGAGAGAGAGAGAGATAGATAGATAGATAGATAGATAGATAGATAGATAGATAGATATGAGAGAGATAGATAGATAGATATGAGATCGATAGATAGATAGATAGATAGATAGATATGAGATAGATAGATAGATAGATAGATAGATAGATATGAGATAGATAGATAGATATGAGATCGATAGATAGATAGATAGATAGATAGATAGATAGATAGATAGATATGAGATCGATAGATAGATAGATAGATAGATAGATAGATAGATATGAGATAGATAGATAGATAGATAGATAGATAGATATGAGATCGATAGATAGATAGATAGATAGATATGAGATCGATAGATAGATAGATAGATAGATAGATAGATAGATAGATAGATATGAGATCGATAGATAGATAGATAGATAGATAGATAGATAGATAGATAGATAGATAGATAGATATGAGATAGATAGATAGATAGATAGAAATGAGATCGATAGATAGATAGATATGAGATTGATAGATAGATAGATAGATAGATAAATATGAGATCGATAGATAGATGGATAGATAGATAGATATGAGATCAATAGATAGATAGATAGATATGAGATCGATAGATAGATAGATAGATAGATAGATATGAGATAGATAGATAGATAGATAGATAGATAGATAGATAGATAGATAGGTAGATAGATCGGTAGATAGATCGGTAGATAGATAGATATGAGATAGATAGATAGATAGATAGATAGATAGATAGATAGATATTAGATAGATAGATAGATAGATATGAGATAGATAGATATGAGATAGATATATAGATAGATATGAGATAGATAGATAGATAGATATTAGATAGATAGATATATAGATAGATATGAGATAGATAGATGGATAGATAGATAGATAGATAGATAGATAGATAGATAGATAGATAGATAGATATGAGATAGATAGATAGATAGATAGATATGAGATAGATAGATAGATAGATAGATATGAGATAGATAGATAGATGGATAGTAATGAGATAGAGAGATAGATATGAGATAGATAGATAGATAGATAGATAGATAGATAGATAGATAGATAGATAGATAGATATGAGATAGATAGATAGATAGATAGATAGATTGATAGATATGAGATAGATAGATACATAGATAGATAGATAGATAGATAGATATGAGATAGATAGATAGATAGATAGATATGAGATAGATAGATAGATAGATAGATATGAGATAGATAGATAGATGGATAGTAATGAGATAGAGAGATAGATATGAGATAGATAGATAGATAGATAGATAGATAGATAGATAGATAGATAGATAGATAGATAGATAGATATGAGATAGATAGATAGATAGATAGATAGATTGATAGATATGAGATAGATAGATAGATAGATAGATAGATAGATAGATATGAGATAGATAGATAGATAGATAGATAGATATGAGATAGATAGATAGATAGATAGATAGATAGATAGATAGATAGATATGCAGTTTAATTTGCACACAGCTCACAATATACAAAGGTTTAGGGTAGTTTGTATAAGGGATGGGAGTACAGTCATTTCGGGCAGCTGGATAACTTGGCACAGCTATGTTCCCACTAATGACCTTTTTTCCACCGGCCGTCCCACTCCAATATACAGACATGGTACGGGTAATTAATTAAATTTGATTTTGCAGTGAATGGATATTGATGCACTAAACGTCTCTCCTCGGTTTGTAATTACTTCCCAAAATATAACCTCAGTGTCGTTATCTGACTAACACACACAAATGAGAGACAAGGGTCACATCTCCATGCTCAAATTCCTGGACCTCTCTGTTGCTGTCGAGAATGTTGATCACACTCTTCTCCTGAACACTCTTTACTCCATTGGCCTTCATGAGTGTTCAGGAGAAGAGTACGATCATCAGTCTCGACAGCAGCGAGGAGGTCCAGGAGTTTACATCTGGAGAAGTGACCCTTAGACTTTTCTGTAAGCAGATCGTTGATCACGTTTGTGAGGTCGGTCTCGGTGGAATGTTGGGGACAAGGGCAGAGAGTTGAGAATGGAATGAGAGGAGAGAGAGTGAGATAGGCAGGATTCTGAGGGGATGACTTGGAAGGTGTAATGGTGAGAAAGTACCTACTCCCCCACCTGGTCTGTCTCCAATTCTGGGAGTGTGGCTAAGATTAAGTCTCTACAGAGGAATGTAGTGTCAGAGGAGGTAAGTCAAGCTTCTTTAATGGCAAGAAAGTTGATTTCTTTAACAATGAACAGATCTTTGGTAGATGCGAGTTTGCCACAAACAGATCTCACAATCCAGAGTGCTCAGAAAAGAGGAGAGAGGAAATATGTGGATAAGGTGAATGGGGGTGGAACAAATGGCAGAGAATTAGACAATTTGGGGGAGATTCAATTTGGCGTGAGGCGTCTCCGGAACGTCCTAGGAGCCACCTCGCAAATTGATAGGCTGCATTAATATGAATATTGGTTCGCAAACAAAACCACTGCCCTCACTATGCGTAGGTGATCGAAGGGACTTTCACTTCTTCTAAATTAAAACTTCTGCTTTCTTGAACAACAAATGTGCAGAAACCAGCTGCATGTGTGTAAATATATTGCATTCCCCACTCTATGGGGTATATTTACTAAACTGCGGGTTTGAAACAGTGGAGATGTTGCATATAGCAACCAATGAGATTCTAGCTGTCATTTTGTAGAATGCACTAAATAAATGACAGCTAGAATCCACTTTTTGAAACCCGCAGTTTAGTAAATCTAGCCCTTTGTCTTGATTTTCCATCTATTTATATAGTACTGTAGTACTTCCCCTGTGCTCTGCTCATATTCGTATTACAAGGTGAAAATCTTGGGGGATTTTGAGTAATTTTATAGAATACAAACGTATAGAGTGTAACTGAGTGTTTAAAACCTCACCTCTCTCTGGGCCAAACCTTCATTGTCTATAAACTTTTGTTAGTCACCGATCTGTGCAACGCTGCCACCTGCTGGACACAACGTAGGATAACATCTGAACAGATGAATGTGAGAAATTCTGCACACTGGGTACAGGAGAATGGTGGCTGGCAAAGTGGGCATGTGGGCAAATGTCCGCCAGGGCTACTGTTTTTTCTACACAGCAACACCTATAAAGCGACAGTATCATAAATGTTTCTGTATCAAATGATATCTCCGGGGTGTCTAGGAACCAAGCTGCACGGCTGGATTTCCATCACAGGACACGATATTTAGAACCTGATTATTTGCTAGAAATATGTTTGCCATTATGTTTATTTCATGCTGCACAGGGGGGCTCATTTATTTGAAAGGAAATTTGTTTAATCAATCAACAATCCCCAAAGAATATAAATTTTTTTTCTAAAATCCTTATTTTTTTTCTAAAATCACATAATTTGGCTCTTTTTTTGTTCCTACATTATTATTAACCTCAATAACATTAATTTCCAGTCAATTTTTTTCAAGTGACAAGAACACTGCTACCCCTTCTGTTTCTGTATGAGCAATGTCACTGAGCAATGTCACTGGAGACTGGAGAGTGACAAGAACACTGCTACTCCTCCTGTTTCTGTGTGAGCAATGGGATTGAGCAATGTCACTGGAGACTGGAGAGTGACAAGAACACTGCTACCCCTCCTGTTTCTATGTGAGCAATGGTACTGAGCAATGGCACTGGAGACTGGAGAGTGACAAGAACACTGCTACCCCTCCTGTTTCTATGTGAGCAATGGGACTGAGCAATGTCACTGGAGACTGAAGAGTGACAAGAACGCTGCTACCCCTCCTGTTTCTGTGTGAGCAATGGTACTGAGCAATGGTACTGGAGACTGGAGAGTGACAAGAACACTGCTACCCTTGTTTCTGTGTGAGCAATGGCGCTGGATCTCCTGGTGAGGGAGGTACTTATGGAATTCAAAACCCTCAAGATCCGACAACTCTATAATGACGTTTTGCCTCGATTCAGATCCGAGGACGCAAGAAAGTACCGAGCCGGCTCACGAGCCTGCTTGGAACCCCTAAGTTCGGGTGGGTTCGGTTTTCAGAAAACCAAGCCTGAGTATCTGTACTCTGGACCACTTACTTTACTGTTTGGTAGATGGCAGAGCGTTGACTCAATAAACTTGGCTCAGATCAGGACAGCCGGAGGCTGGATTAGAGTGTCAGCTCTTTCTGCAAATGGTGACTGGAGATTCAGCGTCAGAACGCCTCCGGCTTCCCCCATCCCAATAGACATCAGGGTAAGCGCCTCCTGCCACACCCACTATTTGAGATCAATATATAACAAAAGTTGTGTATTACCAAGCTGAACAATATACATGAATTAACTGGAGTCTTTATAATTTACTGGAAAACTACAAACTGTTTATTGCATACGTGCCAACTTTGAATTATTGATCTCCGTGAGGGGGGGGGTGTGGTGGGAGGTCGAAAGGGGACAGGGTGCGGCCAAACGAGTCATTTTGGCACCACCCCCCACGACGGAATCAACATTTTGTTGTGGGAGGCGGGGCCATAATGATCCGGGAAAATTGCCTGCTCTCCCGGGAGTCCGGGAGACCTACCCAGTATTCAGGAGTCTCCCGGACATTCTGGGAGACTGGGCAAGTGTGGTTTATTGAGTGTAACATAGCTGAACTCTGAGGTATGTACCAGGACTGGGCCAATCTGTTTATTTATCTTTATCTTTATTGTTATGTTTGATAGCAGGAAACAATCAATTGTGTTTGAACTCATAACTTTTAGTTTAATTGGTATTGACATAAAACAAACCACAGATGTCAATATATATATTATAATATATATATATATATATATATATATATATATATATATATATATATATATATATATATAGACCCAACCTGAGAAAGAACGATATCATAGGGGTATTATGGAATGATATTGGGGAAGAGATATATGGAGGCATTCTGGAACTATTGGGGCATTGTGAAGGTATGTGGGGGTCGTTATAAAGCTACATAGGCAGGTTGTGGAGCCATCGGGGGCAGTCTCTGGAACACTAGGTGGAATGTGGTACCTGGTAGAGTGAAAGGTAAGTGGGAGGAGGCTGGCACAGTGGATAGCATGTGAGGGACACATGGCATAGTGATGGTCATATATGGGTATACTGGTGGTTTGTTTGGATATGGAGATGTCATAATTGCAAGATACCAAACAAATAATCACAAAAAAGTTTCTGTTGCTGGTTTATTGTGACAAGCTTTTTTTGCTTTGTTCCAAAATCTAACTACCTTGAAAACTCCGCCTCTAGAAATCCTGCTTTTACTCCTTGGCAGCAGTGGAGCCTGGGCAGCGTTTTGCATCAGACATTAGTACATCTGAGCATCAGTGTATCTGGACATCAGTACGTCTGGACATCAGTGTATCTGAGCATCAGTGCATCTGGACCTCAGTGTATCTGGGCATCAGTACGTCTAGACATCAGTCTATCTGAGCATCAGTGCACCAGGACCTCAGTGTATCTGGGCATCAGTACGTCTGGACATCAGTCTATCTGAGCATCAGTGCATCTGGACATCAGTGTATCTGGACATCAGTGTATCTGGGCATCAGTACATCTGGACATCAGTGCATCTGGACCTCAGTGTATCTGGGCATCAGTACGTCTAGACATCAGTGTATCTGGACATCAGTGTATCTGGGCATCAGTACATTGGACCTCAGTGTATCTGGACATCAGTGTATCTGGGCATCAGTACTTCTGGACATCAGTGTATCTGGACATCAGTGTATCTGGGCATCAGTACATCTGGACATCAGTGTATCTGGACATCAGTGTATCTGAGCATCAGTGCATCTGGACATCAGTGTATCTGGACATCAGTGTATCTGGGCATCAGGACATCTGTACACCAGTGCATCTGGACTGCAGCCTTTACAGCCAGGAGGAGGTAGGAGTTATTATTTTAACTTTACAGAAGACAAGTGTGTGAGGGGCTGGAAGTGAGTATGGGAGTAAGGAGGGTGGTAGGCTGAAGCTTTGCCTAGGGTGCAGAGAAACCTTGCAGCGGCCCTGCCACTAATCCGATAACCACAGGAGGTGATGTATAGTTCATTGCTGCGGTCTATGAGACAGAGAATGTGAAGCCACCACTAGATGGCAGTCTTCTCCAAAGAGCCAGGACACGGCACCGCAATGGGAGCGAATGTAGGATTGTGTAGCTATATTATCCATTAGCAGTTTTACTCATCACTTTGGCCCAATAGACTTAAGACAGTTTTTAGGCGAAGCTCTGGCTTCTCCAAGTTTGTTAAAGAAAGCGTTGATTTAAGATCAATAATCCTCAGTGCAAGAAATATATTTGTGCATGTTAAATGAATGACATAGGATAATAAATATATGAGCTGTCAGTACTCTGGGATCTTATCTGTCTATCTCTAGAAATATTTGTGGATTCTATGACCTTTATCTTTTCCTAAAAACATTGCAGCTAGCCACACCCTTTGTACATGTTTTATCTCGTCACCAAGTCTTTTCCTCGTCTGTCTACACGCCCTTATTTTTTTTTAATTTTTTTTTAATGCAATCCTTTAATCCGCCGTCATCCTCACCACACATAGCCAGGTTAACTTGGATGCGCTTCAGTTGAGATGCCAGGCACATATCATACTATAAGTCCATCAGATCCCAGGGTAACACTTCACAGTGAATTTTGATATGTAAAAGAATTGGATAGAAGAATGTACACTGTATTGTACTGTAGCCTAGAATGTCTTAACAGCTGTTTACATAGAAAATCATTAAAAAAAAAAAAAAAAAAAGGTTAGTCACTGCACGCTGACATATGTCTATGAAAGTCTTTCCTACATTCCAAGTTTCGGTTCAAAATATCCACTGAATACAGCAATGTGTTGTTTTTTATAGGAGGTATTGATAAAATACAGTGAGTGAAAACAATGTACATAGCTTTATGGTTATTAAAACCAGGCTCTCCTATAAGTCTTGTTTAGTAGATGACTGTTAAAATGCGTTCAGTGCGGGATCTTAGTCATAATCACCTACTTTTACTCCCTTGCCTCTGGGAAATCCCAGGGGGGAGGTAAAGAAGGAGTCCTGATTTGCGTATATCGCATCATTTGTCCCCGCTCCTGGGACGCAATTGCGCCATTTCTCTGCAGGACAAAATGACGCGATTCCCTGCGTTCATTGAGTGCCCTGTCCTGCCCAATGACCCGCTCTCTCCCAGGAGTGGGCAAGTATGATCTTAGTCCCTGAACACCTTGCACCATAGGCAGCTGCCTCCGCTGCCTTCCCCAAGTCCTGGCCTGAAACAGCTGAGGTAATGAAAAGGACGTACCTGGTTTTCACTGAGTTACCTGTGTTCAAGCAGGGACAACCCGGACATTTCCACGTCCCTATGATGTCTATTGAATTTAACAGCTGCTGAAGAGCCAATGGGGGGGGGAGATTCAATTCAGCGCGACGTGTTTCCAGAATAGTTCACGGAGACGCATGGCGCCAATGTTCAGGATGGAATCTCCTCGCTCATTTTTCCACACAGCCCGTAGAGGTGCAGGAAAAATGACAATCCTGACCGTAATGGCCGTCAATGTACACAGCCGAACATGGCGGTGATATGCGGTCGCACATCGCGTCCAGTTGAATCTCCCCTAATATCCAGCCTTTTATAAAGGAAATATAATAATCTTGTTTTCTTAAATGGACAATAAAATATTTAAGAGATATAGTGATAGATTTTTAAAACCTTCCGTAAAGAAACAAAAAATGGAGGTGTTGCCCATAGCAACCAGATTCCAGGACATTCTAGAATCTGACTGGTTGCTATGGGCAACACCTCCACTTTTACTATTATTTGTGTAGAGCAAATGCATACAGTCATAAGTAGCTAATGCACTGCACAAACTTAGTGGGAATTTCCCTTTCACTTTTTTTTTCGGTAGCGTCTAAAATAAAAGCAACCATCTAAAAAAAAACAGCCGTTAAGACACAAATTAAAAACATATAGAAACCGTGCGGTTTTAATGAGCTCTGAAAACTGAGATGATTTAGACAGGTAGGCCGCATCCATCCGTTCTGCAGACGTTGTCACAGCAACCATAAATTTACACGCTGCTTCCAGTCAGTTCTACAGTAACATAAATCTGAGTGAAATTAACATTGTCCGTGAAAAACTTTGAATGCAGAAAAACACACGTCAATACGTAACAAGCTGTTTAAAATCCTTTTTCTTTTTAAAGCTCATCGTGGCGCGGATAGAGGCAAATGGCGCGTTGGATGCGCTAAGCAACTATGGCCGCCATCTTGTCTGCGGTGCTTCTGCCCCATTAATAACAGGGTTGCTGAGTCCAATTGTTACTGGCCGCATGAAAAGTTCCTCAAACGCACCATTGGTATAAAATTTAAAACGTTTCTCCATCTACAAGGATAACAATAGGATGATGAAGTTATTGTATTGACTGACAGGTGTATTTTTTTGGCCAAAACACGGTCCCTTGGCTGCCAAACATCTCCCAGTCCAAAGGTTTCATCTAAGCAACCACTTTTGCAGGCATAGTGGCAATTTGTCCTGTTTTTTATACAGAACACGGACAAATCCAACATGTAAAGCACAAAAGTCAGATTATTACCGTGGTAAACAGCTAACGTAGTCTGGAATTCCTTTGTAATTTGGTGGATTGAAATGTCGATGCTCTGCTATTTTTTCCTAAGAATTATTGTTTGTTTTTTATTTTCCAAAGGAGACAAGGGCTGGCTGTAAGGCACTAACTTTACACGACTAAAATGCAACGGTTGGAAACGTATAAACAGTGTTAAAATGGATCTGACATCTACACACGTATTCTGTGGATTGAAGCAATGTTTGTCAAAATGTGGCGGTCAATTCACTAGGAATCAATTTTGGACAGGCTGCAAATATTGGTTGATCACACAACAATAGACACCTCCAGTGTGTGTAGGTTATAGATCTGCTTTGCGAACACAAAATGTTTTATTATACTGAGCGCAAAACTGTGCAACTTACTCCAAAGGGACCTGGACCATATTCATATACTAATCAAATTACTCTCCTGGAACTTCCACAAGTTTCCCAGGCTCCCAGAAGAGTCGGCCCCACTCTCGGATCCCGCCTCACATTAACCTGAAGTGCGTGGCTTCAGGTTAATGTAAAGCTATTCGACGTGAACTGAATCATCATGGGGACGCCCACTTCCAGGAGGGGAGACTTGAAAATTTGTCAAGTATGTGTGAGGCCACTATTTGACAATAATATATAGCTAAGGTTGAGTATTAATGAGCTGAATAATATATATGAAATAACTGGAGTGTTGATACTTATCTAAATATGTCCACCATGCTCTATGTCAGTCCTCTGCAGCAGGATGCCCTGTGAGGAGGGAGGGGCTTCTCTAACTAGACAGACAGTGACTGACTGACAACTTTGCAGTGTTGCTGTGTAGAAATGCACTGTTTGGATTGGTAGATTCATACGCAGTGAGGTCATGGCAACTGAAATGTCTGCATTCTCAGCTCTTTCACCTGTATGAGACCACATCCTAAATATCCATAAGATATGAAAGGAGCATCAGCTGTCTAAATGATAATACTTTACTTTCCAGCGCTGCAGTGGAAGTCAAGGGTAACACTGAACGATGTATTGTACCACTCCGGGGTCATATCGGAACATTTCAGTTTTGGGGCGAAGTAGTTCTTTACAACTTTAAGGATAATGTCCTGACCTGTTTACCTAGTAAGGTCATAGGTCACGGGACACTGACTGGTCCATAATTTGAGTGCCCATGAACTTTAATAGTCTTTTCAGTCAGCCGGGGCAAATGCAGCGTTTTGTTCTCCTGTCAGAATGGGTAAGCGCATAGCTTAGCATATCAAACTGGCGGTGACTGTGGGCAAGTTAAATTTAGCTCATTCCTTGTCGAACTTGGTGCAATCATGTGTCCTGCACTGCGCCCACATACAAATACGAAATCTCAGAGGGAAGATATCCTAAGAAAATTTCAAGAAGTGGAGACTGTGCATTTAAGGGGCGCTGCTGGTATAGTCGGTGGCTATAAAACCTTTTTATAAAATTAATTGATTTTTACATGTCCCCTTAGATGTCTCCCTGCCTCCCTGACCATGTGACCTTTGCATGTTAGCAGAAAAATATTACGTTGTCATTAGATACCTCCCATCCTCCAACATTCCTATGCACGAGGTAAGCATGTAGCAAAAAAAAAAATCAGGAGTGTCCCACTGAAATTGGGACAGTTGAAAGGTATGACATTAATGCACCACTACTCTCTGCAGTTTTTAATACAGCAACTAAAATATATAGAACCAATTTACAACTTCCCCATATCTGTGGCAATAAGAGGAGTTTACTTGATCTTGTGGGACACATTTTGCAATCCTTTAAAAAGGAAAAGTGGAGGCGTGGTCCATAGCAACCAATCAGATTCTAGCTATCATATTCTAGAATGTACTAGATAAATGACAGCTAGAATCTGATTGGCTGCATGGGCAACACCTCCACTTTTCCTTTTTAGAAGGTGTGATAAATCTACCCCTCTCTCTGCCCTGGGTGGCAAGGAAATGGCTTTGACCTCACCATGTGGCGTTGGTTTATACATCACATATGGGGCTGTCTGCTGTTTTACACAGATCCTAGACCAAATTTGCCCGTTTGGAAGTGTAAATGTTTCAGCCCTCCAGAGCCCAATCTCTAGCATTACATTTATTTTTTTTCCTTCTTCAAAACAAGTTTTAGTGTCATCTGCCTGATTTAACGCTCTGGAGTTCCATTTTCGCAGTGCTGTTTTTTTTTAAACATTTTGCGGGAGGGGGGACATCAATCACATTACAATTTTTGAGCCTAGGCTTGGACTGTGAAGAAAACCATCCTAACGGAATATGCCATGTCTACAATATAAGCCACAAGGTTAACGTAAGTGAGGATGGTGATGCCGACTCCGTTATCCCATAGACAGGTAGAGGAATTCGTACAACCTGACACGCCTCTGTTCGGAATCCACTTGAAAAAGTATATGGGCCATACCACCGCAGCAGTAATGTACATCGCCACAGACAAAAAGTTGTACCCAATGAGGACTTTTTCAAAGTCAACGGGCAAGCTCGCCAAGAGGCGTCCGATTGTCAGGAGGATGATGAGCGTGGTGATGATGAAACAGATGGAGTACACAGCCACACACCACTGAAGCCCAGGGTACGGATAGACACCAGGAAGAAGGGAGAAGAGGATACAGGCCAAATAGGCTTCGAAGACCTTCAGGAGGCCTGGGACGGTGGACAGGAAGCCGCTGATCTCTCCAGGCTTCGCTCGGGTGAGGCCCACCTCGATGGCGTAAGCGAAGAAACACAGGATGGACATGGCGGTAGCTGCCCCGCGACACGCACAGCTGTGTCCGATACAACCTCCGTGCAGGAAGATGGCGGGATACATGATGGAGGTGGTAAAGAGCATCAGGGAAGCCAACATGGAGAAAGCTGAGGTGAAGTCCTCCCAAGAGATGGGAATTTTATTAGAGAACCCAGTCAGCTCCAGAACAACGATCAAGATGGTGATCACAAAGCATAAGATCCATGTAAACATGCTCCAGGCACCGAACTGATTGTGGTACTGACCTACGCTGGCCACCAAGCTGAACGCCGTGCAGGAGAGAAAGATCTGAAAGAAGCGTAGGATCAACAAGGGGGATACCAGGGAACGGAAATCCATCTTTGCGTTGGGAACGCCAGTCCGTGGAGCTGGAGGATGTTTAGCGCACCTTGCTGAAGGGCAGAGTGATTAGTGACTTTTGTTTGGCAGCCGACAGCCTTATTTCAAGAGTTCTCCATAGGATTGAGTGTACCTAAGATACAGAAACATAAAACATTATATTAGAAGTCATTGTATTGTCCATCTAGTGTTAACCGTCCATTTAAATTCATGGATTAAAGTGGACCCTACCCATCCACACATGGTGGTCTCCACTGTCTGTAGATGACTGATCCACTGTCAATTCATCTGTATCTGCACTATACTTTCCTACACTTATTATTTCATCCCAAACATTTCAACTTGAAGTACATCTAATGCATCTGCTACACTGTATACAGAGAATGAGGTCTTATGTTACTTTCTGATCATCTAGTTTTGGAAGATGTGCATTGGAAAGTTCCTTTTGAACCACCTCTATTAGCATGTAAGGGTTGCAGTATGTGCCACACACTCTTTTCCTAAATTGCTTTTCTTTTAATTAATGGCTATCGAGCTAAGGCCTCCAGTCACACAAACAGCCAGCGGCGAAACGCGATGTTCCAAAATCAAAATCAAAATCATTTCCGCACTAAAGCCGTGAACAATTTTTGTTTCATCGTCTCTCCCATGCAGTCCCCTCCTAAAATGTGGATACAATTCATGTGTATACTTCAACTTGACACTTTAAAATCGTTTATTTGCTTACACCTATTTAAATTTCAAACCACTGCAGTGATTGGCACCAGGGAAGAGCTGACAACTGTCAGACAGCAACAAATATGACAGAATCACAAGACATCACTTCAGTCTCAGCGACTAAATATTTTTCCACTCTTCACAAAATGCAAAAGTAAAAGTTCTTTACAACTGGTAAGTGCTGACGTACGTCTGTATTGCTGGAACTTGGCTCGTCTTTACCGAGTGAGTTCTCTGAACCCACCCATAAACGGGTGATAATGGGGTCTGTCGGGGCTCCTTACTGCTGTACCCCCACCTGACAGCAGTCCTGTGTGAGTTTGTGGGGGGGACTTTTACCATTACAACTTAGATATTATGTATCTCACACAGATAACTTACAAGTGCAGCCACACTGAAGGCATGGAGGAAATAGATCAACCTCTATTCTCTGCATAAACACAGTCTCCTCTAAACACATTGTATATCACATTAACGGCACCGTAACCATCACACCATAAACTCAATTTCTCCAGCACTAAGCTGCATTATTTCAAAAGTTTCACATTGCAAACTACCGTCCATTCAGTATACCACAGGAACGCCAGGGGGTGAATCTATCGGCGACTTTGCAGGGCGGATTTAAATCGGCAGTGCCTTTAGCGGCAAAACTTGCCGGTAAAGACATTGCCGTTTTAAATCTGCCCTGCAAAGTCGCTGAATATCATCAACTTGCAGAATGCGCAGATTGATACATTAACCTGCAGGACTTACAGTTTCACATCCTAGCTATCTTGTGAACCAAAGACAAACCGTACAAACTCTATATATTCCATTCAAACTCTACATAAACTGACCACATAATCTCTATTCACAACATGACAACTCTATTGTAAAACAAGTATGTACACAATCTTCCGGTCAATCACAGCATGGTATTAGTACAAACTCCCTAATCTCAGCCACATTCTATCTGCAAACTAAAGGCAAATGATATACATTATTATAAAAATAAATATATATATATATATATATATATATATGTCTCTAACAAACTATGTGCGTTTAGTGTGGGGCAGGAGAAAGAGAGAATAAAGGACTTTTAGTCTTGTCTTTCACGAGATAAAATCCTTTTTTCGGGTGGAGCCAATCTCCTACAGTTACTTGGCTCACAGCATCTGATATACCAATGTAGGCAGCTTCACCTGTTCTACAACTATTGTGTAACCAGAATGACCCAATCCTGGCTGAATTGGAGGTCAATATATATTAGAAAATGGATTATCTCTACCACCACCCGTAAAGTGATATCTTACAAATAGAAACTTGCTTCTCCAAATTTACAAATCAATAAGGATTTACTGCTCTCTATTGTCTTTTTGTGGACAATAAGTCCCTGTGTATTGTGCATCAGGTTTGCATGTGCTGTGTACTTTATTTATTGGTGATATTAAATGACCATTAAACCAATTCAGAAATATATATATATATATATAATACTTTCAGGATCTTGTGACCAAGGGTGCTGCAGTCACCTCTTTTGGCCTTTTGCAGAAAATGGCTGATAACGGATAGCAATAGCTTGACCTCAGCAGCACAACAAGTGTATATGGAAAGTAAATATGTTTCTCAGGTTCTGTCAAGGTGTGGAATCCTCTACATATACATATGAATGTTATTCATAAGTCTTCTATATAAAGAAAACTTGTATTCTTGGAACAAGTGATATAACTGAGGCGCGAGGCACGATGCGGCTGATTAATTCACTAGAAATTAGTGACATCACTGAGAGGCTTTGTGCCTCATACCTCAGTTTGCTGCATTCTCACAAATATTGACTCAGTCCAAAAAATGTCTGGCTCACCGCATTGGCGTCTGGTACCCTGACCTCACCAGAGTTCATTTCCCAGTTTTCCTTTGTTTAATACCCGTTTAGGGAGATGTCTACAGTTTTGCAAACCTCTATTTATAAATTATCTATAAAGAAATATACTCTCCCTTCCAGGCTACAATAACATCACTAATTAATGGATTAATTAAGGCAACAAGATTAGCGTCCAATTTGTCCACAGACGCAAGAACAAATTTGCAGATCCAGTTGTTTGGCGCTAAGAGACAGATTGTCTCCGGCATTGACAACGTGGTCAGAAGATGGCGCAAAGGCCAATAGACATCATCGTTACAGCCACATTTACCAACTATAATTATCTCACAGTTCTAGTGCAATACTGGGCTAATTGCCTAATATCACAGGGCGTATTGGCAGCAAAATTTCCTTATCAACAACAAACCACAGCCAACGATTGCTGTATCACCGTACAGTCACACATTCCTCCACCTTGTAGTCAAAGCT
The DNA here is from genome assembly GCF_038048845.1 of Mixophyes fleayi. Lineage (NCBI taxonomy): Eukaryota > Metazoa > Chordata > Amphibia > Anura > Limnodynastidae > Mixophyes > Mixophyes fleayi. The sequence continues at coordinate 15,954,925 of NC_134408.1, forward strand.
TAAACTCTGCGGTATCAGAATCCCTTTATTTGTGTAGGACAGTGTCCAGCTCCTTGCACAATTATACATAACCCCCCTGTATTGCCCCACACTGCTCTATCACTTCACCCAGTCAAAAGTCCAAAACCTGTCTTTAACCTGACGTTGTGGCTGTAAATCCCCTCTAACTGACCTATCACTTTCCTCTAGAAATTCAGTATTTTTGATTGTTTGGGTGCAACAATAATAAGTTGATATAAAGGTATCATACCTGGTAATCATGTGGAGTTTGGTAAGTGAGAAGCACCTTAGTGAGTTTACATGTCTATACGATGCTAGTGGTGGATTAATCCTCGGTGGTGTCCGCTCTGTGGGCTGTACAAGGTCCAAGTCTCTGCCAGGTCTTGCAATGAAGGCTGTGTAGGTTCTTTCATTTGTCCTGTGAGGCCGGGTGAGTAGAGAAGAAGTCTGAGCTGTCAGCCTCTGTCTGAGGAGCAGCAAGTTCTCCTGGCTGGGTGTGTTACCAGTCAGTCATGCGACCTGTTCGGATAGAAGTGTACTATGAAGCATGCCTGTTGGCTCTCATAGTATCTATTTAAACATCACACCCAGGGCACACCAGGACACTCCCCCCTCCCAGTTGTATTTGCCTCAGTCACCTAATATCCTGAGTAACTCATTGGTAAAAGGAATACTTCTAGATTGGTAGATTTCCTGGGATAATTTGGGACTGCCCCAGCAATCTCTGGACAGGATATCCCCTGCTGTACATTTGTAAAGATAAGACGGAGTCTATGAAACTAAGGGGCTTAAGCTGGGTACACACTACACAGTTTTCATCCAATAATCGTCTCAATCAGCCGACATACGACCACTCGTTCAAAAGTCGGGTCAGTGTGTGCAGTGACACGATGGTCGAAAGTCTGCCCAAATGGACGATTGTCGCCTCATTTGGTTGGTCGCACCGTTTAATATTTTTGTTCCAATCTCGTTTCCGCTGTGTAGTGTGTATAAACTTCCGACCGATCCACAACAGTGAGTACGAAATTACAGTCATTGCTCACGACAACATGGCTGTAAAAAGTCGCTAAAGGGACGTCCGCTCTTCCCTTTATCGTCCTAAACAAGGCTAATGTGTATGCAGTCCATGGACCGAGCGCTCGGACCATCGATCGCATGTAAAATCGCTCGGCATAAAAAGTTGGTCAAAATTTCTGTAGTGTGTACCCAGCTTTACTTATCGTTAGGAGCAAAGGATAATGTTTTATTGACATGAGAAAATTTCTTTTTCAACTACATTATTATTTTATTAAACTGTTTCACCAAGCCCATTGTTGTGCACAAATGTAGGCTCCCAGTTCCTCTATAATAAAATGAAAATAAAGAATAAGAAAACAAAACACACATTTAGCATTGTGATATGTATATTACTTATGCAGATTTTTAATTTACATTTATAAATGTTATAATTTTTTTAAAAATAAATAGTTGAAGAATGTAAACACAACAGCATTGAAAAAAACCACTTTATTAAGAGTAAATCATTTCCGTAATGCGTCTTTTCCTCGGATACTTGATAAATGGGTCCCTCCAAGTAAAAGCACATGCTTAACGCTGGCGGCAGCCCCGTTGATGAATGGGTTGATCCAGGGCCACCTTAACAACTTTATGGGCCCCTAAAAAAAAAAAAATGTTTTAATATATATATATATATATATATATATATATATATATATATATATATATATATATATATATATATATATATATATATATTAAAACATTTTTTTTTTTACATATAATACATACATACATATATATATAGGGGCCCCCTTAACTTACCTTAAGTCCGATCCTCTTCTTTTTTCCGCGCCGCTGAGTCTCTTCTGCCCTCTTCCGTGCTGTGGTTGCAGTGAATGCTGGGCGTGACATCACGCCCAGCATTCACTGCGAGCACAGCACGGAAGAGGGGACCAGGTAGGGAGCCAGATCACCGCTAATGTGACCGCAAGGTAAGTATTTTAAAAAAAAAAGAATTATTATTTTTTTATTTTTTTTTTAGGATTCGGACGGGCCCCCCTTGCCTGCAGGGCCCCCGGGCACCTGCCCATCGTGCCCAATGGAAGAGACGGCCCTGGGTTGATCCTTTGATAAGCATTATCCATAATGAGTGTCGTAAGAATGGGGTACATGCAAAAATAACACACAAGTAAATCGGGGGTTGGCATGACCAAGTTATCATGAAGTTCCTCCCAAAAGTCCTGATTTTATAGTGATATCCTGATTCGTCGACCAGTCAAGGGGCGGAGCTTAACAGTAAAATGGGTGGATTTGACATAAATGTGCTCAGCTGTGGGCGGAGATTGGACTGAATGGGGTGGGGCTTATATTGTCCCGCTATCGGCATTCTAAGCATTGGGAGGTATGAAATGATGACGCAATCAGGTCCCCGCCCACTTCAGACCTGCTCTGGAGTTTGGGAACTCCCTGAAATTTTGGAGTCTTCCGGACATTCTGGTACGAATAAAACCTAAATTAAAAAGAGGTAGAAGGAGAAACTTTGGAGACAGATGTTGGAGTGATAATGAGCCGATAATTACATAATAACAGGAAAATATTCTGTGTTAGTCCCTGAAAAAAGCAGGGAGAATGCATAATGAAAGGCGTTGCTTTTTACTCTATTACACAATATGCAAGGGAGGAAAGACAGCTGGCTGGACCGGACCTTGACCCTAACTACCATCGCTGGACCCTGTCTGTCAACACTGGCTGTAATGGACACAGTCACTGAGGGTTATTAACTGGTTTTGCTCAAACCATGGCAACCAATCAGGCGTTTGTTTTCATTGTCTAATGTGCACTAGACAGATAAAAGCTAATTGTTGATTGGCTGCTGTGGTTTTAGTGCATCTGCATTAACAGGACCGTATTAGATCTAAATAAATTAGATCTAAAGTAGCTGTCAGGTACTATTTGCAAAATACACCCTCCCCCTTGTAATGTGCTCATGATTAGAGATGCTCACTGACCCCCGTGAACTGGTTTTGGTTTTTTAACTGGATTAGCTTCTTGTTTTGGTTTTGGGCAAAACCGCCCTCGTGTGTTTTGGTTTTGGATTTTTTCGAAAAAATCCTAAAATATGCTAAAATCACATAATTTTGCTCTTTTTTTTGTTCCTACATTATTATTAACCTCAATAACACTAATTTCAAGTCATTTGCAGCCAATTTTGACCACCTCACAGGTCACAATATTATTTTCATACACTTTCGGACAAATACTGCAGCGACTTGGCTGGATGGTAAGTGACAGAGCAATGACACAAACACACGGCAGTTTATATCACATCTAGGACACATTGGCACACAGCAGTGGCAGAAAAGAAAAGTGGTGCAAGATGGAATTGTCCTTGTGCCCGCCCTCCCGACCACCCACCCACCGTTATGTTGGATCTTACAAAGGAATCCAAAAATCGCCAGATCCGGGATCAGACGATGTAACGATGACGTTTTGCCTCGTTTTCGAATCTGAAAAAGCACGAAAGTACCGAGTACTCTGATCTGCTAAGTTCGGGTGTGTTCGGTTCTCGGGGAATCGAGCCTGAGCATCTCTACTCATGATGAGTAGTTCTGATTGTTACACATGCAAAAATCTTTCCCTTCTATGTAGAAAACGCTAAAACAAATGTTTTTGCCAGTAGAACTTTTTTCCCTCTGATAACTCTGCCCCTTAGTCCGAGATGATTACGATCTGTGCATCTGTGTCCTCCTGCGCTTATATGCTGTACTATAATGTAATCATTTACTAAACAATATTTGACCTTACACTCGTTCACATGTGACGTTATGGATCTTATATTAATGTTACTTCAACATTACTTCTTAAAGGACAACGCCACCCATAAACCTACCTCTTTTATTCCAGGGTACACCCGTCCCACTGGTTGTCCTTATGTGTATATAGATATATTTGACATTAATGTAAAACAAACATTGTGTATAAACTGAGATGAATATTATACATGATAAAACTGGATTATTTACAGTGAACTAAACATGTCCACCATCCTCTCTTTCACCCCTCCGCAGCAGCTTGTCTTATGGCGAAAGGCTTCTCTATCTGAGCAAGAAGAGTGTGACTGACAGGCTTGTGGTCTTGCTCTACAGAGAAGTGTGCATTGGTGGCTTAATACACAGCGGCATGACGAGTGAAGTCACAGCAGCTTAACAGACTGCAGTCTCCACTTTCTGAAGATCCCATTAGTATAGCGTTCTTAGGACGTTGGATGTGGATTCAGCAGTCTGAGTTTAATTAGGTCCAATAAGCAGTTAGTTTCCAGTTGGGAGATTTCCCGGTTTGTTTGTTGTGTACATTTGTTTGTGTTTGCTATTTGAAAAATCTTTCAATAAAGATTATAGATTTGGGGGGGGGAAATAGTCCCTGGAGACCGAGACCTCTGTGCTGAGTTTTCACTTTCCAAACTTCTAACCGCCTTCAACTTTCTAATGAGGCCTCCAAGGTGTTTACAGTGAAAGAATATGAAGAAATAGCAGAAGCAGGAGCTAAGCCCAAAGGGAGAAGGTGGAGATGTGGTGAATAGGAAATGAGCATCAACATTATAATCTGCATCAACAGAACAAATACAATTAGACAATGGATATATAGGGTCTCATCAGTGGCGGATCCAGGGGGGGGGGGGGGGGCGGTCGGGGCGATCGCCCCCCCTAGCAGGGGCTTGCTGCCGGCGGCTGCACACTGTGCAGGTCCGTTCAGCAGTGACAGTGTGCTGCCCGTCTGCTCTGATTGTGTTTTAAACACAATCAGAGCAGCCGGGCAGCACACTGTCACTGCCGAGCGCACCTGCACATACTGTGCAGCCGCCGGCAGCCTTAGAAATTAGAAAGGGGGCGGGGCCTAAATCGCCCCCTCTAAAATCGCCCGGGGTAGGACAAATGTCTGGGTCCGCCCCTGGGTCTCATGTAGAGCTGGACATACGTCCCCCAATGTAAAATACTTTATACCGTACTGCGTATGCACACACAAAACACGTATGCATGCAATCGTGTGTAATCACCGCGGCATCTTACGCTTACAACGCCTTACACTTAGAGAGGCGGAACAGGGGGAGGGGTGGGCCGAGCGCAGGCCACTCACAGAAAGGGTGTGTTCATGTAATTGCAGCACAATCAAAGGCAGAAGCGGGCGCGGGGCGCCATGCAGGGGGCGTTCTGTGGCGACAATGATGATTATCAGCACGCACCTTTATAGTGTTAATAAAAAAATAATTTTAAAAAACAGCGTGGGCCCCCCTCCCCCTTCCCTTACCCTAAAGTGATGTAAGCACCAACAATCGTAGCTTAGAGCTGGTTGCCACAGCTGTGGGAAGCAGATCAGCGTTTCTGATCCCATGATAAGACACAACACGAGATCTGTGTGACCTCCGAAATCTGGACAAACCACCCAATTTGGAAGTAAAAATTCTTACCTTAGGCTCTTTGGGACACTTGTCCAGATGTGTAGCAACTCTATCATCATCATCATCATTTATTTATATAGCGCCAACATATTCCGTAGCACTTTACAATTGGGGACAAACGTAATAAACTAATAAACAAACTGGGTAAAACAGACAAAGAGGTGAGAAGGCCCTGCTCGCAAGTTTACAATCTACCAGATGTGTAGCAACTTTATAATTGTCCCTTAATGCTCTCTGCCCTGGTACCCACTTCTAACACCAAAATTGTTGTGGAGTAGCCCACTAAGGGCCGGTCCCATAGTGCGGTACCTTGGGCTGTGTCACCTGGCTACCTGCATTTTTTCCCCTTAAAATGTTCCTAATAATATACTAGGCAGAGTCTCGCTCCCCTAGGCTAAAATTTGCCAGCCAGCCCCTGAGTAATATTGAAGGAAAGGATTGTCAAGGAAAATCTTTATTTTCAAAAATAAATACAAATCTGTAAACCACAGAGTATCACAGAACTGGGTTCAGGGTATCACAATCCTGGGTGTAGCCACAGGCTATGACCAATATAGATAGGTTGTACACAGCAACAGCACTTTGGACCAATGACAGTTTAAAGAAGTCGTACTGGACACAGGGGAGGGCTGGCAAATTTTAGCCCGGGGGGGCAAGAACTCGACTCAGCAGCCTATTAGGAACATTTTAAAAGAAAATACAGGTGGCTCAGTGACCCATCCCAAGGTAGCACATTATGGGACCGGCTCGGGGGGGCAGTTACCCACCTGCCCCCCAGCCCAGCCCCTGATTGGACAGCCAATACGAGTACAGAATTTTAGTTTCCATAAATGGTACAATATGTATATTTCATCATCATCATCATCATCATCTATTTATTTATATAGCGCCACCAATTCCGCAGCGCTGTACAGAGACCTCATTCACATCAGTCCCTGCCCCCATTGGAGCTTACAAGCAAAATCCACTAACATACACACATACTTATAGCAATTAGCAAGCTCTTTAACATAAAGTGTTTCATTAGTTTTTGTTATATAGAATTAACAGAATGTAAAAGTTTAACCCTTTCAGGTTCTCTGCTCCGGGTGTATGCTCAGGCTGTGTCTAATATAAATAGATTTTACATTGTGACATCACTTGGGACCAATGCCATTTTAAACAGGTAGTAATGTAGTAATGTTCAAACTGACCCATTATTACTTCCCATTTCAAGACGAGTACAGTCTACAAATCCAAGGAACGGCAATGGGAACAAAATGTGCACCAACTACACTTAAAGAACTCATACACTGAACACATTAAGCTCTGGAAAAGATACAGCAATGATATCTCATCACCTGGACTGGCACTGAGCTATACCTGGAAGAATTTATTAAAAATAAAAAATCAACACCAACCAAAATAACCTAAAGGAACGCAGCAGCAGAGAAATCAACTTCCTTAATCTCACAGTGTACAGTGAGAATCTCAAGATGGAAAAGTTACCACAAACCCATAGACAACAACAACTATGTTTTATGGAACAGTTGTCACAAAGATGGATATGTTGAAAAAAAAATATCTAACCAGTATAGATGTCAGAAAGAGCAAATGAAAAGTTCACAGATGGAAGCCAAAAAGAGACTGTAATACAATGTACACAGCTCAACTTGAAGGGGGTGCTAGTGAAACACTGAGATCCTAAAGAGAAACAAATACATAGAAGAACACTCACCAGACAGGTCATGTATTATCTATTTAAAAGCAAGATGTATAAGAACACAATAGTATCAAGCTTCCTTAAAACCATTGGGCAAGAAGCAGAGAATTTGAGGCGTTAGACATCAACAAGGTAATGACTTGCAAGACCACCAACTAGAGATGTTCACTGACCCCCGTGTTTTGGTTTTGTTTTTTGCAAAATCGCCCTTGTGTGTTTTGGTTTTGGATCCCTATTTTTTTAAATCCCTATTTTTTTTGCTAAAATCATATAATTTGGCTCTTTTTTTGTTCCTACATAATTATTAACCTTAATAACATTAATTTCCAGTAACCTTTTGTCAAGTCACAAGAACACTGCTACCCCTCCTGTTTCTGTGTGAGCAATGGTGCTGGATCTCCTGGGGAGGGAGGTACTTATGGAATCCAAAACCCAGGAGATCCGACAAGGCAACATTGACGTTTTGCCTCGATTCAGATCCGAGGATGCGCGAATGTACCAAGCCTACTCGGATCCCCTAAGTTCGGGTGATTTTAGTTTTCAGAAAACCCGAGCATCTCTACAGTGTACATGATCACGTGCCCCTATTATCTCCAATACAGGACCACTCAGACCAAACTTTCACAGAGCTTGGCCCAGATCTTCCAGAACATCCAGATAAAGGACTTCAGTTTTGTAGGAATTGACTTCAATAAGCAAGTTGAAGAGGTAACTTAAAGAAACTTCTGTCAAAACTGGAGACCGGTGGATCTATAGGTTAAAGACAGTCACGCAAATGGACCGGACATAGTCATAGACATTAGGAGTTAGATGTCAGTGACAATGACAAGACCACGATTAGTTCCTTACATAATGCACACCCAGAATTGATGCAATCTAATAAAAAAAATGATGCAACCTAATTTATTGCCAAAACCTCCCACAGAAACCAGCCCTCAGTAAATACAGGAGGCCACCATTTCTTATACAGTCCTGAACACCGAGAGGCATTGTTAGACATTTAGAAGCAGTAATGGTCACCCCACCCATTATTATTTAATCGCTGCACAGCTCCAGGAAACCACAGAGAGATTATATTTCTTCTCCATGTGGTGTAAAACACACGGAAGTCATAGCACGCATTTGCTTACTGACCCAAACACAACACCAGGCAGCATCGAACCAATCTATCAGCTCCGGAACATATTTTAAACCTATAAAAGTGTGCAAAGGCGAAAAGTTTCAACAACTTTGAAATAAACTGGAGTTAGAAGAAAGTCACCCTACATAGTATCAGAAGATGAAAGGGTCTAGAAAAGGAATCACAGAGCCGAGCACAATACCATCCGCCCACTGAGGAAGTTGCATTGTAGCATTAAAACAGGTTTTGTTACACATTTAAAACAAGTGTCACATTGGCAGAATATAGCATCCTGAAGAAGACCAGGTACGCTGGACCTAGGAGTCAGTCTTGGACAATAAGGGGGTCCAAGGAGTCAAGAGCACTTCCGCTTGTCCTTGCTGGACTAGAGAAGAGGTGAAGAGCCAACCATCATCATCATCATCATCACAATTTATTTATATAGCGCCACTAATTCTGCAGCGCTGTACAGAGAACTCATTCACATCAGTCCCTGCCCCATTGGGGCTTACAGTCTAAATTCCCTAACATATGCACACACAGACAGACACACAGACTAGGGTCAATTTGTTAAGCTGGGTACACACTACAGAAATTTCGACCAACTTTTTATGCCGAGCGATTTTAGATGTGATCGATGGTCCGATCACCCGGTCCATGGACTGCATACACACTAGCCTTGTTTAGGACGATAAAGGGAAGAGCGGACGTCTCTTTAGCGACTTTTTACAGCCATGTTGTCGTGAGCAATGACTGTAATTTCATACTCACTGTTGTGGATCGGTCGGAAGTTTATACACACTACACAGCGGAAACGAGATTGAAACGAAAATATTAAACGGTACGACCAACCAAATGAGGCGATAATCGTCCATTTGGGCAGACTTTCGACCATCGTGTCACTGCACACACTGACCCGACTTTTGAACGAGCGATTGTATGTCGGCTGTTTGAGCTGATTATTGGACGAAAACAGTGTAGTGTGTACCCAGCTTTAACGGCCAATTAACCTACCAGTATGTTTTTGGTATGTGGGAGGAAACCAGAGCACCCGGAGGAAACCCATGCAGATACAGGGAGAACATACAAATTCCACACAGATAAGGCCATGGTCGGGAATTTAAATAATGACCCCAGTGCTGTAAGACAGAAGTGCTAACCACTGAGCCACTGTGCTGCCCTAACCAGCACAGAAATCCACACCCCATTCTTCCGCAGGGATTTCCATTGTAAAATTAAAACAATTCATTTGAAACTGAGGCACGAGGCACCATCTACCTCATAACTCAGTGATCTCACCACTTCCTTATCATAGCCTGCATTCTCATGAGGTCACAAAATGGCTGCCTCCAGGGTGAACAGTCAGCAGGTAGCCTTTACTGTAGACATCTTGCTTCCGCTCTGTAAGATACTTTTGGCAAAATGTAATTTAAGATGCAGCTATCTTTAGCAAGATGCTGGGAATATCTTAGGCCCTGATGTGATGATAGGAGCAAAGCAAAAAAAGAGCAAAATTAGCATCTTGGAAAAACCATGTTGCACCGCGGGGAGGGGGCACATTTAAAATGTGCAGAGAGATGTAGAGTTGAGCCTGTCCGAGTTTTTTTGGCTTTGCCTCTACCTCTAAATGAAGCCCTAGGTGTTTTAAAAAATGTTGTCATTCAAAATGATCTTAGACTCATTCTAGTGGTAAAATCTTTTTGGTGGAAGGAAATCACAGAGTGAAATGACCGAGGCTGGGTACACACTATACAATATTCCTGCCAATGCGATATCCTTAACGATTTTACCAATGATTAAAAAAAAAACAAATAAAAAAAGGTCTGAATCAGCAGCCGGTTCATGTGTACACACTAAGCACATTTAACACGATTTACCTTCAGATCTGTGCTCTTCATCTGTCATAACCATTGGCTGATAAGATCCTGACTCTGCACGCGACATAGAGATCTGTAATCGTTCATTGTTGCAGCCTCCACACTGATGAGATATGGGGTCAAGCAGTCTTCTATCGTTTGATTGGTCCGATAATCTGCTGAAAACACTGTAATAGATAGATAATAGTGTTTTGACAGTGTTTATTGCTCCGAGTAGGCTTGCGAGCCGCTCGGTACTTTCGCATGTCCTCGGATCTGAATCGAGGCAAAATGTCATTGTTGCGTTGTTGGATCTCGTGGGTTCTGGATTCCATAAGTACCTCCCTCCCCAGGAGATCCAGCACCATTGCTCACACAGAAACAGGGGTAGCAGTGTTCTTCTCACTTGACAAAAATTGACTGGAAATGACTGGAAATTAATGTTTTTGAGGTTGATAATAATGTAGGAACAAAAAAAAAAAAGAGCCAAATTAGGTGATTTTAGACAAAAAATAGGGATCCAAAACCAATACATGCGAGGGCGGTTTTGCTAAAACCAAAACACAGGGGTCAGTGAACATCTCTACTTATCACCAGTGCATGCCGTGATCTGTTTATTGCTGAAGTGGTGCGTGCAATGTATGACGGTAGATGTAGTTGTCTGCCATGATTATTCCATATCACTATAAGACACCGCCCACAAATCCAAAAAATGTTATAGAGATTCACGTGAGCCCCTACAAAAGTTATTTCTGGGTTGAAAATCTGAAAAGGATAAAGAAAGACAGCAAAACAGACACATTTATAGCTTTATTGTAGATATTATTCTTTACCTCACTTATAATTTAATTACCTGTTCGTGTCTCTTCTACACAAGAATCTTTTTATGTGACAATGTAAAATATTTGCGCTTCTATCAGGACTGAAAACAACCCAAAAGGAACCTGCTTCAGTGCTAATTTCAGTAACACAAACTTTGTACGGCGACGTCCTTACAAGTGAACAATGTGAACGCGAGGTGCATCTTATTGTCATTGTTAACATAATCCTTACCAGCTCTTTAAAAGGTGCCTAATTGGTTTTAGTCTTCACAGTTGTCACGTCGTGTGAGAGGGACTTGTACGAAAGCCATTTACGCGTGACATTTAAAATGGCGGCCATCGTGATGTTTTCCCCTCACTCTCTCTGTCATTAACGCCCACGCAGCTATTTTCCTGTGTTCTCGTCAGGGAAAACAATAGGGAGCTTGTGTGCTCAAGGTTGATGGAGAAGAGAACATTGTGTGTGTCTTGTGTACAGTGGGGTATGTAGTCTTAGATAACCAGCGACACCCTGGGGTCGTGAGATAAATTAGGATTGCGCACACAAAAACACCTCAACTGAAGATACATTTCACCTGCTGTCTAACATTAACTGGGGGCAGCCATTTTGTGTGGCCAACCTAGACCGTATTCCCCATACTTGCCAACTCTCCCGGAATGTCCGGGAGACTCCCGAAATTCAGGTAGGTCTCCCGGGCTCCTGGGAGAGCAGGCAAATATCTCGCATATGGCATCTTGCTCCTCAAAATGACGCGATTCGTGGTGAATTGTGTCATTTTGGCCCCGCCCCAGCAACAAAAACTGCATTTTGTTGCAGGGGCGGAGACAAAATGACGCAAATTTCCGCGCTCCGCCCCTCCAACCACGCCCCCCTGCCTGGGATATCCCGGAATTAACTTAACAAAGGTTGGCAAGTAGGGTATTCCCTTGGTCCATTGCAAATATTATTTTGCTGTAATAATCAGTAAATATATTTACAAAATCCTACATTAATGCATACATTTTGAACAGCGTGGCGGCCATTTTCAATTTGAACGGCTGCTTGATTTTGCTGTTGCATTTTTGGTGTACTGTGGCCGTTACTTAGGCCACAGTACAAAAATGTTGACTTTTATATGTAGGGCAAACCAGTATCCAGAAAAAGGCAGTCTATTCATTCACTAGGAACCAGTGTCTGATGAATGTTAATCATATAAACATGAATATTGGTCATTAAGCGCCTCAGTGATGTCACTGGTTCCTAGTGACGGGATAGGCTGCCCTCTGGTGAATATGGGTTCAGCCCACAGAATGCCATGTACCATTGAAACGTTGGTTTGGGATTTTGTACAGATTTGTGGACCGAGTTCTGAAAAGGAATCAGCATAAAATTAAAAGCATGGGGGGGTAGATGTAACAAACATTCTAAAAATGGAATGTGGAGGTGTTGCCCATAGCAACCAGATTCTAGTTATCATTTGTTTAGTACATTCTAAAAGGTGAGAGCTAGAATCTGATTGGTTGCTATAGGCAACACCTCCACCTTTCCTTTTTAGAAGGCTTGATTAATCTACCCCATGGAATCTATATGTAAGAGGGTGTATTGTCCTTTTACATGAATATTGTCCTCCAAGCTCCGTGGTGGATAATGGAACAAGTGTCGCATAGGCAAACCGAGGGGGTGTTTCCTAGCGCCTGGAAACCCCCTCAAAGCCTGGGGCACTGTATAATTGAAGTGGCTGGACCCTGCCCCCGCTTCACATAGCTCTGCTTGAAAAGGGAGAGCTGCGTGCACCTAACAGTAGTGCACGCAGCATTGCCCATGTATATTATGGGGATAGTAAGAGTTGGAAAGCAGCCAATCACTGTCTAATATTATAGCTACGCCCCCATGCATGCTGGTCACGCCCACTGGTGGCGTGATGGGGGAAACCCCCCTCTACAAATCCTGCGTTTGCCCCTGTGTCGGGAATGCCATAGTGTCCCGTAATCAATGCTACAATAAAGTGAATTGAATGTTTTTTTGTTTTATCTATATTTATTATTTGAAATGAATGTCTGCGCAGGTGTTACTGTGGCTTCATAATATAAATATGTGCTAATTATTATATATATATATATATATATATATATATATATATATATATATATATATATATATATATATATATATATATATATATATATATGTAAAGAAAAGATGGAAGAGGAGGCGCACAATAGTGTAGTACAATAATATAAATGGAATCATACACAAATCCAAAGTGGGACTTTAGCACCAGTGAAAAGGAAACCAGAGACCATAATGCATCACCCAAGTGAGCCCAACGGAAATAATCCACAGCATAAAACAAGGGTATAATAGATAACAGGCCCCTCAGCATAAATTATGGGTCACCCAATCCAAATCTGTATGGGTGTATGCGTACCAGAAATAAAGGCTGGCCAGCCTTTGTTAGATGTAAACCCCTATACCTGGGAGTAATCACATTGGAGAATCTTTATTGCTGACGATACACATGAACGTGTCAGCTGGGGGCACGTGAGCGGACTCCACTTTACTCTAGGATTTGCAAACCTACGGATTTCAGTTTCTCAACAAAGGGTAGAAGACACTTCAAAGAAGGATCTCTGCCTATTGATCTGGCAATGAAGAGAATGTGACCTGATCGTGCTGCTCTATGGGATAATATTACAGATAATCGGAAAAGTTTTTATTTCTGGTTTTGGTTCTGGTTTTATTCGTGTATGATATGTCTATATCTATATATTACTTTTAGCCTATGTTTTGTTATAGGAAAGTTAATTGCTAAAATAATAGTTTTAATTACAGCTATTCTTTAATTCCATACTTTTTTATGGATAGCCCGCGACAGAACAGCACCACCTAGTACTATAACGGTCTCTCGGACTCTTGCCACACTCACATCGCACCATGGAACGAGCAGACCAGACATAATGATAGTGGAGCCCTATTTGGGAGAGGAGATAGTACTGATGTACTAGACTGATCCCGGCTGCCGCACCTGCCACATTCGGCTCTTTTATATTTTTACAGCCAATGGTCAAGGTTTCCTTATCTCAGCAACCAGATTAATGTATGCTGTGTGCAGAATGGGGAACCGACCTTTGCTCGAGAACTACAGACGGCCCTGGCCTATATCACATGGCACAAGACAGTCACGCGGGTTGTATGAAAGGTGTTAAATCTTATATTACTCTAAGGCAGAGGTGACCTGGGACTCTAGCTATGGTGGAACTACAGATCCCAGCATGACTTGATAAAAGAGGGACATGGGGCTAGATTTACTAAACTGCGGGTTTGAAAAAGTGGAGATGTTGCCTATAGCAGCCAATCAGTTTGAAGTTATCATTTATTTAGTGCATTCTACAAAATGACAGCTAGAATCTGATTGGTTGCCATAGGCAACATCTCCAATTTTTCAAACCCGCAGTTTAGTAAATATATGGTGTCTGTGGTGGGGCAAAATGTAGTGTTCCTGACGCCCCTTCACTCTAATGATTTATTTAACACATAAATGAAGCTAAGGGGTAGATTTAGCAAACCTCCTAAAAAGTGGAGGTGTTGCCCATAGCAACCAGATTCTAGCTAGTCATTATCTAGTACATTCTAGTGATCGCTAAAATCTGATTGGTTGCTATGGGCAATGCCTCCACATTACGTTTTAAAAGGTTTGATAAATCTACCCCTAAGCCGAGCAGTATTTTAGGAGAAAAAAGCAAAAGTTGTATTTACTAAACTGCGGGTTTGAAAAAGTGGAGATGTTGTCTATAGCAACCAATCAGATTCTAGCTGACATTTTGTAGAGTGCACTAAATAAATGATATCTAGAATCTGATTGGTTGCTATAGGCAACATCTCCACTTTTTCAAACCTGAAGTTTAGTAAATCTAGCCCCTAGAGTGTTTAGGGGGCAGCAAATGTGTTTACCATAAAGACCTGAAGAGGGACAATAAAGAATAAAACAGGGACAGTTGATGTGGACCAGGACTCGGGAGACATGACAACAAAATTAAACCACACGTAACACAATTGGTGGCTTCCATACCATTAATGTCTCAGCTAACATGAACTAAGTTTCAATTACCTCGTTATAAGAGCGCCCCCTAGTGACCGTATTGTGATGAAAAAAACACTAAATGGCCATTAATGGTTCAGACAGGTCATCATTAGAGCGGTTGGATAATGACAACGAGAATTTACGCTCTGTCCCGGCTGACATTTTATGACTCCACGGTGGGATGTTGATCAGGATCGGACTTTTTGGCTCCATAGAATCTGCAATTTGCAAAACCAGTGTAATAATATTCCCAGTAACTGCGCTAAGGTATCCGGGGAATATAAGTATTCCGGTTAGTGCACCTAAGCCGCAGCCAAGGGATAAAGGGCAGGTGTATGAGACGAGGCCAGGCCTGGCAGGCAGAGAACAAGCCAGGTGGAAGTAATATTAACCTTCTAGTTAATCATTAGCGGGTTGAGTACACTCCTAAAACACTGAGGTGTGTCCCTGCCCTGTGCGCTTTCACAATAGCCCTGTGTAGTGTTTATAGACTTTAATAATCCTGTTAACTGTTGCACTGCCTGAATCTCCCCAGGTTCATTGGAATAGACAGCAAAACGCTCACCCCACCTTGTCAATGACATACTTGCAGCAGTGACTGTAATGTCCCTATTATAACTCCCCACTATACCTGTAATAGAGTCTTATTGGCTAATTCTGAATTATCAGTTTTGAGTGGAATTCCACAAGTAAACCATACATAATATCACTAGCCCGGGCTGCTGCAATTCACCGGGTCCCCTGCAGAGGTCAGTGTGGGTGCTTTCCTAGATCCTGCTCGCTGCTAGTTGGCAACCCCCCCTTCTATCAACCCCCCACCCCAACCCCCCCAACCATCACCCCCCCCCATCCCCCGCCTTGAGTTCAGTTTGTCACCGAACAAGTTAAACCTTAGTGTTTGTATTCGGATTTGTTACGAGCTGTCTGTGTCTTTTATTCAGCCAGGGTTTAAAGGATAAAAACGACCTAATTCCATCCAGTAAACAGCGTACATATATGTGATCTAGTGTTTAAGAGAATTCTACACAACCAATAACAACATATTTAAAAAGTTCACGAATGTAAAATATTTTCAGATGACATTCTTTACAAACGCCGTCACGTTTCTGAAAATAATTAAAGTAATTTATTCCACGGCACTGAACGGCTGATTTGCTGGTGACTATGACCCTGGGGCAGGCTGGGCTGGGGGGCAGAGGGGAATCTGCCCGTCCGGGCTAGTCCCATAGTGCACTACTTTGGGCTCAGTCACCTTCATTTTTTTTCCTAATAGGCTGCTGAGTCGAGTCTTGCCCTCCTGGGCTAAAACTTGCCAGCCCCCTCCCCTGCCAAGGAACCAGTGCCCATATGGCATTTTCTTACAAATCTTGTTGCCGACTGGGCCAGTAGGTCCCTATTTTTCAGCACAGTGATACGTGACAGAGTAATTCATGAGTGAAACAACAGAAAACTCAGCTCCAATAATAAAACAGTAAAAACATTGAAATGTTTTGCAAAATGTTAAGAGTACAATATATCTATAAGCCGCATGCTTACACTATACACATATATCTATAAGCTGATACAATATATCTATAAGCTGCACGCTTAAACTATACACATATATCTATAAGCTGATACAATATATCTATAAGCTGCACGCTTACACTATACACATATATCTATAAGCTGATACAATATATCTATAAGCTGCATGCTTACACTATACACATATATCTATAAGCTGATACAATATATCTATAAGCTTCACGCTTACACTATACACATATATCTATAAGCTGATACAATATATCTATAAGCTGCACGCTTACACTATACACATATATCTATAAGCTGATACAATATATCTATAAGCTGCACGCTTACACTATACACATATATCTATAAGCTGATACAATATATCTATAAGCTGCATGCTTACACTATACACATATATCTATAAGCTGATACAATATATCTATAAGCTGCATGCTTACACTATACACATATATCTATAAGCTGCATGCTTACACTATACACATATATCTATAAGCTGCATGCTTACACTATACACATATATCTATAAGCTGCACGCTTACACTATACACATATATCTAGAAGCTGATACAATATATCTATAAGCTGCATGCTTACACTATACACATATATCTATAAGCTGCATGCTTACACTATACACATATATCTAAGCTGATACAATATATCTATAAGCTGCATGCTTACACTATACACATATATCTATAAGCTGCATGCTTACACTATACACATATATCTATAAGCTGCATGCTTACACTATACACATATATCTATAAGCTGATACAATATATCTATAAGCTGCATGCTTACACTATACACATTTGAAGGTTATGTTTAAACAAACACAAAGCTGGTGATGCTGACTTGGATGCATAGGCTTAAAAATAAATATGCACCAGAGTTATGTTAAAGGTATGTTAGATACACCTGTACCCAACCACAAGAGCCATTTGTAACATTTGTTCTGATAGTGAAAAACACATTCACTATTAGGTTTGATATACATTAATGAATATTTTTTAATATACATAAAAAAAAAAAAAACGTTCTACTACAGCAGGTAAAATGTTCCTTCTCGTGTACAAATGTAAGTAGCAAAAAATTCATTCTAAAATACGCCCACAAAATCTTAAAGATGTGAGCAATGAACAAAGCACCTATCAGCTTCAGAGGTGAACTCACAATCAGCCAATCAGAAGCAGCGAGCTAGCGCTGGAGGCCGTCAGGGACTCGCAAGTGACACAACTACAGACTCGCGCACAGAGGCCGCATTCGCAATTGTACATATACACCCTCACTTAAAGCTCAGTAGTGTAATAATATGATGGTAACTAGGGTTTTAGAAAGTCGCTTATTCTTAACATTGCTTACCTCTGTGTATCTAGCAAAATGAAAACATGAGGTATTGGTTCATATTTTGATCAACACATTTAAGCCTGCATCCCAGCGTCAAGGGCACCTCATTATATGCAGGTCCTACACTGACCTATATGCTTCAAACACCATTAAAATGCAGTTAAAATCAGATGCACTCACCTCCCAGGTATAGGGGTTTACATCTAGCAAGGGCTGGCTTGTGAGCCACACCCAAATGTGCCTTAAATAGGCTTGATGGACAGCTGCTATGATAATAAGGCAATATTTAAAACAAAACCAGAGAATATATATGCTCGCACTCGGTATATCCCATATTATATATGGTACCAGCTGCACGGCAATATAAATGTCCATATATGTATACAAAACAAAAAGACAGTTGTTGTCAGTGCTTGTCCTTAGCACTGCATATCTGTGTGTACCTAGCACTAAGAAAACATGAGGTATTGGTTCATATTTTGATCGAAACATTTAAGCCTGTAGCCCAGCAGATCATATGCTGATGCTGTATGAATGGCAGTTCAAATGAATGATATAAATCATTATAGTATCTTTGCACCATGTATATGGACTGTATGTAGCAATGCACCCTTTGTGATTCATTGTTTGTATCATGGTAGATGTATTCCCGTCTTCTGGGTTTGGAGCATGTAATACTGACAAACAGTGTTTACCCAGGACAAGCATATGTACAGTAAACTACTGGAGCACAAATATAAAAACATCACTAAGCAGCAATAATGCAAACAGAATCCCTAAAGAATATGGCTCTGTTTGGATTGCTGCTAATTATTTTGGATATGTTGTGTTTAGCCCTTGTGGTCACATTGGCTAAACTCGATCTGTTCAGTGTCTGACTACCTGAAATGTGTCCTAGGAACCTGCATGAAAACTGTAAAGAAAAACGTTCCCTCACTTCTGTAACTTCACCTGTGAATGTTAATTGTGTGGAATTTGTCGCCATCTGGTGATCAAACTGTGAATTGCACGTTAATCTGAACAAGTGGTTCACAGGACGGGAAACAATATAGGATATTATTAAAACAATAAAAAATGTTGCTATGCAAGTTGGGGAGAATGACAGGTCTGGAAAAAAAAACGCTAAAGGCCACTTTCAGCCAGATGAACACTCCTAGAAAAGACATATATAAACTGAATAATAGAGAAAATATTGTAAATTATATGTATTTTTAACACATCTTCCTCTTGTATACAGCCTGTTGTATCATAAATTCTCATTATTTCTAGTTTCTGCATTCAGAGGCTCTGTAAATAGATATGTGACAGATAAAATACAATTCTGTCTTGCAAATAGTTAAAACATACATGCCAACTCTCCCGGAATGTCCGGGAGACCCCAGAATTCTAGGTGGGTCTCCCGCACTCCCGGGAGAGTATGACAGTCTCCTGCATCTGCCTAGTGAAGTGGGCAGAATTAAATCCAAATCGCTGCGTTTGGGGGTGGGGCCAAAATGACACGATTTTCAGAGCCCCGCCCACCTGCCCTGGCAGCTTCCAGATCATACTTGAGTTAAAAGTGAGAATAAATATTTTTCCAGCAAGATTATTTTCTCTACAAATAAAGCTACAGCACTTTCACACATATCAACAGTGAGACTTGCAGAATTGGGACAAAATAAGCCCCGCCCTGAACAGGGGCTGAACAGGGGCTGGGGGGCAAGGAGGCACTTGCCCCCCATGCCGGTCCCATAGTGGGATACCTTGGGCTAGGGGCTAGGGCACTGGGCCACCAGCAATTTTTTTATCTTTAAAATATGATGCTGAGTTGAGTTTTGCCCCCCTGGTCCTGAACCACCTAAACCACGCCTATATCCTCCCCAAAA